>NC_092060.1:29622500-29669479 GCF_039877785.1 Chaetodon trifascialis
ATTGTGGGTATTTCTTTGTGAAGTATTCCTCTTCGTTAACTCCGTCGTTGCATCCTGAGGTCGTTCACTTCCTGGTGTGGCAGCAGGTCAAAGTTAACGATCTGCAGGGACGGTTCAGATGGGACGACGCGCTGACGTCCTCTGTCCCCCTGCTGAATTTATCTCCTGCACGCAGAGCTGCACTTTGCGAGTGAAATGACGGATAAACCCAGACGAGCTTCGATTCGCTTGTTTCTCTTCTCCTCTTTGATGCACGAAACTTCACCTTTGTCTTTCAAAGCGAACTTTCAAACTTCGTCCTCACGTCTCAGCAGCCTCCCGCAACATCAGAAGGCCTCCGAAGACATTTTGAGGACATCTCCGGACACCTTTTGAGACGTCTCCTGACAGTTTGGGCCGGAGCGGATGTGCTGGTATGAAGATAAAGGAGCGCGTCCTGAGGGATCAGGCTGCTCTGTCTGGACTTCAGCTGGGGCTCATGGCAGCAGAACACAGGCTAAGCTTGGCATTAATATGGATGTCCACCAGGCGCCTTGTCCTCTGCCTCCCTGCCTCTCTTTGTGTGCTGCCACGGCTCTCTGTGTGCCAGTGAATAGCATTAACAGCATGGCAGCCACCTCCAGCCATGCCAAGGTCATTAATAAACATCCTCAGATGGCTCATAATGAGTCCCTACAGTCGGGGCGGCGGTATGGAGAGTGTCGAGACGAGTTGTTGCCGCTCACAGCTCTGTTTGCCTCACAGTTTACAGACGCTCACCAACTTCACGGAAACAACAGCGAACACACGAGACTCTCTAAAGAACTTCACCTCCGCCTGATTCCTGAGCTGAAGCCTGGATCGACTCCAGAACCGACGCCGACGACGAAGGCTGTCGTCAGATCAGATCGAGAGGAAAGAACACGCAGAGTTATGGGAGTTTTCCCCTAATTATGAGTCTGGATATTGTTATTTTGAGCTTTTATAATTATACGATTCTGAGTCATAATCACAAGAAAATGTCGCCGTCGGGAGTAAATGTGTTTTAAAGCCACACAACCATTACCAGTCCAGTAAGAACGAGCCTGAAACGTCTGTGTGAAGCAGGAAACTGAACCAGGAGCAGCACCTGCGTGGTTTCAGTCTCCTTTGAAAGGCCGAACTCTGAGCGTTCACCTCCAGCAGGCAGAGTCACTGTCGGCGCTGCAGCAGCGAGGGAAAGAAGTGTGAACGCTCTGACAGGAAGCTTTGACTCCACGTGGAAACACAACAGGACCACAATAAGACTGACAGCAACATCACAGAAACTCGACATTTCCCTGTGAGGGATCAGTTAAGTCTTATCTTAACTTAACTTATCTACCTCCATCTCCTCTCTGGGCTTTCCCTTCTTTACTGGATCTTTTATCTTATTTCGTCTTTTTCTTTTTGTAAATATGAAGCACTTTGTGTTCGCTTACATTAAAGCATCTAATTCCTAATTAAGAAATGATCGTTAGCTCTTCATCACATGTCCGTGGTCATTTCACACCTCTTTACTGAGATGTATTGATGAACCATCAGCCATCAATGAGAACCAGTTTGATCATTAAGTTATTAAACGTTTAAATTTGCGGTACGTGAAGCTGATGTTGAGAAAGAGACGAACCTGAGAAAGAATTCAGGTGGTTTAATGGAATAAGATGAAGACGAAGACGGCGCTGATGATCCTGATGCTTCATTTCCATACAGGAAGTCCCTCTGCGAGCTCTTTCTGTGGAAGCGATCAATCCTCGTCCTCCCACCTGGATTCACCCGCCATTCAAAGTGTTATTGAGCGACGGCGGCGATAAGACAACAGACACACAGATTGATCTCCACCTTCGCTCTCCTCGCTGCGAGTGTGTTTGTCTCAGATAGGAGAATATTAACCGCCTCGCCATCAGATGTCATAATACCTGCGTCTGAGAGGAGGAAATCCATGCCATCGACCGGCGGGACGAGGGGCCGCTGCAGCTGTCACTCATGTTGATTGATGGACCTGTCGACCAGTGGCGGGAAAGGTTAAGGTAGGCGGGGCCGGAGGAAGTGAGACTCCGCGGCTCTGCGATCGATTGGCCGTCTGCTGATGTTAGTTACAGTTTCTGCAGATGGAGGGAATCAAACCCACAACCTTCACACAGGCGCTCGCTGCCTTGCTCTGAGTCGGTTCAGCGTTTCTCACAGTTTACGCTGCTCAAACTTGAAAAGAAATTTCCATCCGCTGATTCGTGGATTCGTGTTGCTGCCACATCATTTTTAGGCATCTCAAATAACTGTTTCAGGTGTTTCAGTATTTCAGCTGTCAAAGTAAAGGCCAGCGCGTCTCTTCATGTTGTTTGCCAGTGTTTTCTCTTTTTGTCTCGATAAAAAAAGGTTTGTGATGTGAGGCATGATTTTAGTATGAATGCTAACATCTGCATTTCACTGAAACAATAAGTAAATAAATAAAGTGTTTTGATTGAATCATTTCCATACGCTGTCATTCTGAATTAATAGAAATAATATTCAGACGTCAGCAGAGTGTGAACATCTTTTTCTGTCATTGAAAACATCTTTGGCTTGTTTTTATGCTTCCCAGCATCCAAATGTGACCCTGTGGTCAAATTTCAATTTTCAGATTTTGTGACACTCACACACACACACACACACACACACACACACACACACACACACACACACACACACACACACACAATGTGCAAATAAAGATTAAAAAAAAGGCTGCACCTTTAAATCAGGTTAATGTTTGACAAACTGAACTGATTCTGTGTATCTGATCTTCTTCTCTCTCACTGAACTTCATGTAACAGCTGTCGGCAGGCGGCCGACCTGACAGCCGTGGAAGAAAATATTTGAATGAACAAAAGACAAAAATCAGATCAAAAACATTTCAGACCTCAAATTGTCAATTTCGTCTTCAGATACAAAGTTCAGTCTCAATTAAGCAGCGTGGAGTTGTTCCTTCATTAGAGGTGTTACATGTTTCAGCTGGCAGTGATTAATTTTGGAAGTCATCGTGTGAATGTTGATATCGTGATGATTTCTCGGTCCTCCACAGGAGCTGCTGTCTGCAGCTCCAGATGGCTCAACGCGGCTTCTATCTTCTCCCTCTGAACGCGACGGCTGCAATTACAGAACAAACCCAACGTGATTCATCTGCTTTCTATTTCCAGCTGCTGCTTGCACGTTCACACTTTCGACTTGGTCACATTTCCAGCTTCCTGCGTGCTCGTGCGGCACAGCCACCCCTGAAGTTTCTCCGCCGACTGAACCTCAGATTTCAGGGCTCCCAAAAACCGCCTGGAACAACACGGCTTTCACAGAAACCTCCTGGAACATGACAAATTAGACCAAAATGTTCCTTCTGTTTAATAAAGGAGCAGACGCCCTGAGATTTGTCCCTCCTGTGCTGTGCGGTGTAATAACGGCGCTGTTAGCTAATAATAGCTGATGGTTCACGGCTGACGAGCGATGCTAATGGGGAGGAGGCTGATTGTAGTCGCCCGGTCACGGCTGTGAGGAATGTCTCTGGAAGGAAAATGAACTTTATTCTTAAATTACAGGCCCCTCTGTGGCGGATGCGCCTGTCCTATTATGTGCTAATTAGCAGACGCTTGGGACACTTTAGCTAACGAGCCCGGGATAATTTTAACCCTCCGCATGGCTGCAAAGAGACATGCAGCACGATGCACGACCACATACAGCCGAATATGAACATATGGCTCATCTTACACAAAACAGATGTACACACACACACACACACACACACAGTCTCATACATTCGCAGGCTCCCAGCATGCACCAACTTAGCTGCTGCCGTGCTAATTGGCTTGATGTGGTTCTGAAAATAGTGTCTGTACAATCCCCTGTCTGCCTTCAGAAAAGATCATGCCCTTTCAATTCAGAGTCCCAGCAGGCTGTCAATAGGAAATGGCTCCAAATAAAAGGAGCGCTTTAAAGGTGCATTTCACTTCACTGTCCCCGCGCTCTGCCTTCATCTGCCCCTCTTCTTCCTCAGTCGTAACCACCAGCACCGTTATTATCACCCTCTGCGATATTCAGATTCCATATTCTTACACATGCAGAGGAAGTGCTGAGTGTGTGAGGCTTTCTTTCACTTACATTTACACTTGAAAGTGTTTCTTCAGCACAAACGCTGCAGTCTCACCGTCAGCAAAGCTGAGAGAACAAAATGTTTACGTGCATTTATATCTTATTATGAGAACATGGAAAGGTTGCAGATGAGCACACAATAACCCAGCATGAGCCGATTCTTTGTTACCTGAATCATCTTTCATTCTGCTTTAAAGTGTTTGATTACGACCTGTTTCGCTTCTTTAAAGCTGAAATACAATCAAGCTCTGTTAATATTAGTTTAACACAGAACACACACAGTGGAGGAATATAACAAGTACTCTATTTAAGTACAACTTTGAGATATTTCCATTTTTCCTGCTTCGATTCCACTGCAATTAACTGACAAGATTATTTACTTTCTGAGTCAGAGAGTACTTCTACACTGTGGTATTGGTACTTTTACTGATGTAAAAGTACTTCTTCACCACTGACTATCACAGAAGTATCCTCAGTATTCAACAGTACGTGTTTTGTTCGAGCCGTCACTTTGAATTATTTCAGCTTATCCTCTACATACTACAATACCCATGATCCTCGGCTGCACCCACGTGGAGGAGCCAGTCAGAGGAGTGATTTAAAATGCTTCATCGTCACTCTTCTGTGGCGTCTGTGTCCACAGTCAGCAGATCACCTTTGATCTAACAGAGTTCTTCATCTTTTGTGCTCAGGGATTCAGCTTCACGTCCGCTCAGCAGCGCCGGACGCCCACAAACGCTGCCGCTGATCCCTGTGACACACCTGCTGGATTGCAGATCGGTTGCAGCAGGTGGATTGTGACGGTGGCTCGGCTCTCAGCGGGACTCCTGAGCTCTTTTCTTATTATCAGCTCCCACTGCGTTTCAATGACGCCGGTAACCTGACAGCAGGTACCGCGAGCGGTGAGTCACCCGGTGGTTCGGGTGAACTGTGAGTCAGGATGACATCAGTAATTACTCACGACCACGAGGTGCTCCAGTGATAAAGTGTCTGTTTTTAATGGAGGGGAATTAGCCTGAATGTCAGCGTGATGCTGCTCACAGAGACCAGAAGGTCACAGCGTTTGATCAGAGGAAAGGCCGACGTGTCGACCGCGGCGCTGATCCGGCGACCCGCTGCCGGTGCTCCCCCTCTGACCTCTGACCTCTGCTGCTGCTGGGTGAGTCCATTGTGCAGCAGTGTGAAGCTGGATGTGTGAAGGACCAAACCAAAGCATTGTTTTATTTTTTTCCATGTTCAGTGGAATAAAAACCTGGAAAACGACCTGTTGGCGTTGCTCACGGCTGTCGATTACACTGTGATCTAAATCTCACTGTTTTATTCCTGATTAAGTCTTAATTTCTCCATTAATCAACATTAAATGTCATAGTGAGGGTTAGTATCACTGGCTCGTGGGTGAATTCATGGAGGCACACAATAATTAAAGGCTTACAGGGTTATTAACAGGTTATTAATGTTAAATGACCCATTAAATTCATCCTTTGAATGACCACTGACGGATTACCTTCACTTTCTCTTTCCAGCTTAACAGAGCGACTAAGTGTGGTTTTTTCCTTTAATGATCAGTAAATCTTTTCTCATTTAGAAACTTTATTGTTCACATAATGTTCACACAACACAGGAGAGCTGATGTGGACAAACAGCAATCTTTAAATACTGAAAACAGATGATTTCCTCCTGTTTGAACCACAGTGAGCAGCTGTTTTCATTCATCTATTCGTTTTAAAGGCTGATTTATTCGTTTTATTAAAAAGTGCAAAGAGCTGGGGAGGTGTCACAAGATAAATCTGAGCGGTCACGAGATGATTAAAGAAATAAAAGAGGAAAAATAAATGTATTTTTCTGAACCTTGTGTAATTTCTTGTGATTCAAGGCTTCGGGCTTTTAAAAAAAAAAGCCTTCAAATGACAGAATCTGAGACAAATGTCCAACTAATGTCCAGCAACTTAGAGACAATCAAATGTTTTTCTCACTTTGCCAGTTTTAATGTGGATTTGCATTAAAAATGCAGAAAAGGAGTGTAGAATTAGGTGTTATGAATAGAGCTTCACCGTCATTAAAAGCAGTCTGTGTGTCCCTAAAGCTCTGCTGTAATTAATGGAAACATCAAGTGCTTTGTGCACAGTGTGTGTGTGTGTGTGTGTGTGTGTGTGTGTGTGTGTGTGTGTGTGTGTGTGTGTGTGTGTGTGTGTGTGTGTGTGTGTGTGTGTTTCCTTTGTTCTGCACACTCGTCTCTTCCTGGTGGACTTCCAGTCCGCTGAGCTGTTTTTCTGATCTGCAGCGAGCGGCTTGACAACCTTTTGCTCATCCGAGGAAAATTCCATTACAGGCTGTTAGGACATGAGTAATGGCAGCTCTCCGGTTAACCGGCTCGGATGGAGGCAGACTAATGCTCGGCCATCAGTTTGCCTTTCTCGCAGACACATATTTGGCTTGTGTTTGCAGCTCTGCTTTCTCTTTGCTTCATGCCTGAAGGGGAAGCTGCTGCCGCTGCATCAAATCCGGCCATCCTCAAGAGAAACCGCCGTCTGGTCAGACGTCCCACCGAGCGCTTCCTCCACAGTTAAAGGTCGTTTTCCTTCACTGAGTTGGGCTTTTTGTTTCGTACCTCCACTTAATCTAAGATGTACTGTTTTGGTGTATTATTATTCATGTTTAAAGCCTGTAACAAGCTGCAGGTTGGATGGATGTTGTTGCCTCATTTCATTTGTTTTAAAGAAATTTCACACCTAAAATTAACTTCATGTTCATTCAACTCAAAAGAGAAATCTTGTCAACACCTGCCGTCTGTCTGCTTGTGCAGTGCGAACAGTGTTTGCATGAATTTGAATTAATCTCTTCACATATGTGTCCTGCACATCTCTAATATTACTGTGGCTAAACGCACACAAAAGCTGTGATTATCTGCCTTCTGACACATTGCATGTGTGATGAAATAGCACATTTAACCTGCTGATCTAAAGCTCGGCTGAACCTCAAACCCTGCAGCATGTGAGGCGCCTCTGTCGCCTCAAACCTTTACAAGCTAACAGGCGACGCCTCATGTTCTTCATCATGTTAGTGTTACCGTAAACGGATGCAAACGGTCACTCATTCACAAGTTTCAAGCCGTACCTCGAACGCAGCACAGGAACAGTTTGCGCTTTAAGCTCGATGGTTTTTTCTTCCAGCACCTTCACCAAAACCCTCCACGTGTCCAGAACAGCAGTAACACAGGAACACTCGCTGCTCATCAGCTGCTTTGTTTTTCTGATCATTTAGTTTCCTCCATTCTGCGTTTGAGGAGGCGAGAACGAGCTGAGTTTCCTCGTAGGACGGCAGGTCAGAGCTCACCGCCAACAGTCCACCTGTAGAGTTTTTATTTGTGTCAGTTTAGATAAATATTTCTCTTTTCCCTCAGAGTTGAGTGTTAGTTCAAACTTTTAATAAAAGAAGTCTGAAGCTTATCTGACTTTTCAGAGCGGGAGAAATCCACTGTTTCTGTGCACTGAAACTAAAGCCAAGACCCAAACCCAGTCTGTCCTGGTGCCTTTCAGACCCGACCTGGCTGGACCCACCTGGCGAGACATGACGACAGGCATGTGATCCTGATCGGCCACCTGGTCCAGGACAGTCCCTGTTTTTTAATATGGTGATCCATAAAATCAAAATATTCCATCTCAATGAAATTCTTCTTGCAGAACGTGTGTGCACATTATGACCATCGAAGACTCGACAACATTTATGAAACTCTATTGAAAAAAAAACCTGTTAGAAATGTCATTAACTTCACAGTACAGCAACGTCCATCAAGTACAGATCAATATGATGCAACTATGGAGGTGAAGGCACTGAAATGTGTGTCCTGTCAGCGCGCTCCCTCTGCTCGGTGCCGTTAACCATCCATTTGATCAAAATGTGAGAAATGACACGTTCGGCCCTCTCCTGTGTGAAGAAATGACGTTATATTTTAGACTGGACCGTTCCGTCTTTCCTTCAAATAAAATAAAGGCAGTTATTTCGCAGACGTCGTCACCTGCACCTCTGCAGACTCGCTGTGATGAAGCTGAGCTCTTCACCCTCGCCCGGTCCAGAGGTCCAGCGGACGGTCATCAGGATTCAGCCCACGAGACCTCACATCAGCATTCAACGCCGGCGGAAAAGAGCATAAACGAGCACGACGTCTGCTTTTTCTGTCTCATTTACATTATTGTTGTTTGTGTTAAAATGGGCCCGACGGGCCCCGAGGTCAACAGCCCAAACCTCCACATCGCCACAAACGGGAGGAAGTTGTTGTCGGAGGAGCGGTGGTGTTGCAGGAAGTTCACGGGTTGAAAATGAACCTCTCCCTCTCCTCTCTCCGCTTCCCTGTTTGTAGTTTGATTCCTCTGAAACAATTTGATTAAAGTGGCTGGTTGACTTAATTCAGAACGAAAGCTCGGCTACATTTGCTTATCATTCCCTTTGAAGTCCTTTTCCCACCCAGCAACGCTCCTTCCTGGAGTCACGGCTGTTTTCATCATCTTTTCATTATTTGAAAGGAGAGAGAAGTGAGGAAAAAAACTGCCACTATCTCATTACTTTCACAATTATTTTAGTGGCTGTCAGAAAATAAGGCCTAATCACAATCAAAAAAGGGAAAAATGTTATTGTTTGATGGGATTTTGATCTGGCAGCGCCTC
This sequence comes from Chaetodon trifascialis, assembly GCF_039877785.1. Lineage (NCBI taxonomy): Eukaryota > Metazoa > Chordata > Actinopteri > Chaetodontiformes > Chaetodontidae > Chaetodon > Chaetodon trifascialis. The sequence continues at coordinate 29,631,275 of NC_092060.1, forward strand.
GGCGTCGTTCAAACGCCGGCTGAAAGACTTGATTTCTTTTACTGCGGCTTTCAAAGGCCCCTTTCATCTGTGGGATTTTTTGACATAATTCACAAGTCAATCTGACTGGTTGCATGGTGCAATGTCAAGGAAGGTAAAGCATATTAGAGGCAGCGAAGAGTCGACATTTACTACAAAAAATATCCATCATGAGGGAGTCGTTTAATCCTGCACTGAGTCATAAAAGCTTCTTTATCCTGAGAAAAACAGCGAAAAACCGCCGACTGAAAAGACACCGCGCTTGTTCAGACGCTTCAAACGCTGATTAATTAACGTGATTCAAGGATTTTATTTAATTGACATAAACATGAAAGTGGAAGAGTGAATCTGCTGCAGAAAATATCTGAACAAAGCGACGCAGGGACTGAAAGAGACAAAGTCTAATTTACTGTGAAAAGCAGAAATGCCACATTAATACTTTGGGCAAATGTGTAATGTGTTTTTAGAACAATAAATGTTCATATTTCAGTGCGTTTATCTCCTCGTTGTCCTAATTTCCTATTTTTCCTCTTACTTTAAAGGCCCTTTTAAACACAATTTGACAATCATGAGAGGAAGTCTGGTCATTAATCCAAAACGGTGTCAAACTGGAAGACGCATCCACCGAATATAGAGACCGAAAACAGCCCTGAGTTAAAACAGTGCAGGCTGGTGTCGGCGTGTTTCTCCTCATGACATGTGAAACAGGAAGTCTGAGTAAAGCTGGGAGGACACTGGACGGACTGGGCAGGTCAGGGGTGACCACAGGTGGTCCATGACCCGGCTCATGATCAGTCTGAGGGATTTCTGGCTTTTTGCGCTGCTGAGCGTCGTCTGCAGAGGTCTCCGCTCGGATATTTCTTCTGTTTAAATCACTCTGCTGTGAGTCATCAGTTTCTCTCACCGTCTCTTCCCTTGCCGTCTCCTCTTCGTCTGTCCTCCTCGCTCATTAGCAGCTTGGTGTCCTCGGCTATTGCAATAATGGCTGCTGTTATGAAAGCGAGTCCAGCCGAGTTAAAACACACACACAGCGCTAACGGGATGCTAATTGCAGCAGGAGGTGGAAGATCGATGGCCGTCAGCTAACAGCGAAGATGGAGGCAGGGGTTTTGACTTGGTAATGATCACGTCTCGCCCGTTCCCTCCTCATTTCCTGTCTCCAACATGGACGGATGATGAGCGCTGACTGGCGCTGACGAAAAGCAGACGATAGCTGTTTCTATAAGTCAGTTCCACAGAGAAACACCTCTGCCAGTTGGGTGTGGAGGAACTCGCGCCGAGGCCTCACTCACCTCAACCCCATCCGACAAGAGCCAGACCGCATCAGTGCTGAACCTCATTGATCCTGAACGGAGCAAATCCCTGCAGCAGGTTCAACATCTGGTGGAGAGACTGGAACCAGGAGGGCGGAGGCTGTTCGAACAGCACATTAAAGCGATCACATCTTCAGCTAGCATGCATGGGGGGAGTGTTCACGTGTCCACATAGTTTTGGCCATGTGGTGTAGCTGAAAAACTCTTCCAGATGTCATCTTGTAAACAGGAAATAGCAACTTCAAAATAGCTGGCGAAACGCCGCAAAGCTCCATTTTTGACTTGAGTAAAACCTGTGATTGGACTCATTTATCAACCTGAAACTAAACCAGGTTACCAGACTGGATGCGCAGTCTGTAGGTCTTCATGTTTGTTGTCTTTATGTCCAGTCTGTAAGTGTGGACAGCAGCAGACTGTTTCCACTGTGCTGTCTCCTCGTACATGAAATGAATCTACGGCTCTGTGACAAGTGCAGCCTCTCAGCTTCAATCTGAGCCTTTCTCTGTCCACAACGAATGAGGATTTAATGAAGTGAAGACATTTAGTCCCCCGGTGTTAAAGAACAGAACTCATAAACACGAATAAATCATCACATTTCACTTGTGGTGTCAAATCGCTCGCAGTCGGCGTCTGAACTGAGTGTCGAGTGACAAACGCTTTCTCTCGTCTCTCCTGCTGCTCTGCCAGACCTGGACTGCAGCCATCTTCGCTTCCTTTTTGCCTCCGGTCTGGTCTTCAGCAGTCAGACACATGATTGGATGGACTGAGGTCGAGTCCCTGATTTGACCCGTCAGAAACATTCACTGCCTGAACCCAAATGCAGACAAAGCGGACAGACAGGGACAGTAAAATGATGAAACCTGGGCTCACAGGTAGAGCAGGAAGGAGCCAAGAATCCACAGGTTAACAGGAGGGGGGCAGGTAAGAGGTACAGGTGTGTAGATTGAGATTCATGTAGCTGGAAATCAATGGCATGAAGCAGTCAGGTCAGGAGCAGGTGAATATAAAACACTGTGGGGAATCAGGCACAGGTAGGACAGGATGTGGGACTCAGGTGAGTCTGAGGGCACCTGATGGATGGATGGAGGGTTCCTAAGAAAAGCATGGGCGTGGGAGAGGGGCAGAGGGGGAGACGTGGTATAAAGACTCTGTGCCAGGTGAAAGGGACAGGTGCATGCACAGGTGCAAAAACAACAGGTAGTTAGTGGTTTGTAGTTGGAGCTGCAGCAGCGTCTCACAGAGGCAATTAAGGTCGTATAAAGAGGAGCTGTGCAGTAATTAATTAGTATTCACTGTTTTTGCACCTTTTGTGTAGTCTTCAAACTTTTAAGGCTCAAAATAAGTTTGTCATCCTCTGAAGTGTGTTAGTAGCTGCAGCATCAAGTACAGATAGCAGAGCACCGGCTGGCTGTAACCCCAACTCGTGCCCCTCATACATACAGTCGAGTTGTTTGCATTAGCAAGCCTCATAAACACCAGTGGTTTATTAACAATTTATAGACCCATAGGCCCACCAACAACTATATTCAGAGCTTATTAACCGCGACAAACAGCAGGGCTACGAATCTGCACTGAGCTCCTCTTTGTGGAGCTGTAAGCTCTCCTGCAGCACAGGTACCCACACAGTGATACATGTGCTTCTAGTGATGGGCAGAGCTGCAGCAGACAGTCTGTCCTTTCAGCAGAGACACATCCAGAGACAGTAACTGACCACCACACCTGTCTCCAGGCTGCGCTGAGAGGCTTATAGCTGAATCATAGAAAAAAGACAGTTTATAACTGCAGAACTTGCCTGAGAATCATCACATTTTTAGGTTTTCTACAGTATCACAGTGACTCAGTGATAGCTGTCTGTACATCCATACATACACTGCAAACAGTAACCTCTAATCGCCAACAGCACACTTTAAATGGTGCCAGAAGGCCAAAACATGAAGAACCCATGGTGATGCACACAAATTGATCATTTTGGTTTTGGTGGTGAGAAACCTCCGGACAGCGAGACCATCTGATCCATCTCGTGAGGCAATTCACAAACACAAAAAAAGCAATGGGTTTTTTCAAATGATAAAGAAAGCAAATAAATAATGCAGATGCTACATCAATTTTTCCCAGTGGTCCCTGAACGCCACACACTCGGAGCGGTTGATATCATGTCGCTCCATCATGGCGCTGGTAACAAAACCGAAGTAGACGTGGAGTGTCGCGCTTTCCAAGAGAGACGGAAAAACGATTGTTATTCTTATTTGTTTGTTTATCGGAGTAAAGGACAAACCAGTGTGTCGAAGTTACTTTATGTGGACGAGCTCGCAGTGACGTAGAAGGCTAATCTCAAGAGCTACAAACATGCTAACTGGATTAGCTGGAGGATGTTTGGCTAAAGTTAGCTAAAGTTAGCGCTCCGCGGCGGAGTTTGACTGTTCAGCAGGCAGCTCTGTGCTGAGCTAGCTAACGGCTAAGAAGCTAAAACCTCATTCAGAAGGAGAATCTGTGAAGGAGCTCCTTGCTGCTGCTGTGGAGCTGCTAGCACCAGATGAAGATTAACTGCTCCACAGTGTCAGTTTGTCTGGAACAATTCATAGAGGCGAAGGAAAACCTGACGAGGAAACTCAAAGATAGCAAGGGTCCGTGTGATTTGGCCTTCATGGTGGACATTAGAGCAAAGGCTGAAGACTGACTGAGCCAAACCTGGAAAGCATCATCATCCTCATCATACTCATCATCATCATCATCATCCTCATCATCTGACATGAGACGACTCACCTCAGAGAAGCAGTTGCAGCCTTGCAGAGGTCAGTGTGATACACCTGTTTAATAATTCAGCATAGCCAGGGGGGGCAAGGCCACCCTGATACAACTGCAGGCCCACCCAAGTGAGCCCCCTCCTCTTCCCTCTCAGGATGTTATGAAAGTTTAAATGGCTCTTCAGATACCACACGGAGGGGACGTGATTTGTGGGCCAAAACAAAAGCTTGTGGAAGTGATCGACTATTAAGTTGAAACTTCTCCTTAAAAGAACAGTTTGCGTTTCTCTAAGAAATATCCAACGACAGAGCTCACGGTTTTTAACATCCAGACACCCGATTAGCAGCTGGTGGTCATTGGTATTGAAGTGTTCACAAAGACAGCGTCTTTCACAAACTGAATTACATGATGGTGACGGTGATGGTTGTAAACCTTCAGGACCGTTTCGTCCGCTGGGAGCCTCGTGTGTTTCTGTGTCGAGGAACAGTTTTCTGAAGTGTCTCTGAGTCCATGTGTTCATCTCCTTCATCCAGTCACGTGTTCACAAAGTGGTGAACTTGCTCCATCCTCTATGAGCGACTGAGCCTTTCCAGGACGCCCCTTTCATAGCCGATCATGATCCTCTCACCTGTTACCAAAGAGCCTGTTTACCTGTGGAACGATCCAGGAGTGTTCCAGGCTTTGAAACGTGTTGCTGCATCTGAGTCACAATAAGAAGACATTTACAAAAATCAATGAAGCTGATGAAGTCGAACATCAGCTGTTTTCATGTCCGCAGTGGAGGAGGCTGCTCTCAGCGCTCCTCATCCACGGGGTCAAACCACCACCAACCAAAATGAAAATGGTTTTATAAGAGCAGAAATGTAGAACTAACATTACTCCTGCTGGCACATCAGCCCCGTAAACCAAACCAAAAACTACTGTTTGACACTAATGATCCGGACTCTTCAGTATTAAACACACATGCATGTTGAAAATGGCACAAAGGAGGGCTGAATTATTTACATACAGTACATGTATGCATTTATTATTCATGCACTGTGTGTAGGAAAAGAAGTTCAGCAGTGCAGTGAATCCCATTAAGGGCAAGCGTTGGTGAACTCATGAGGTTTTTTGGCCTCGTCACCTCTTTACCGATCACTGCAAAGTGCTGCTTAATTATTCCTCGCCACAGGGCCAAATGTTCATTATGCCACAACTAATTACCGCTGCACTGCTGTAATCCTTTACAGCCAAACGGACACAGCGGTGTGTTTGTGTGTGTGGGTGTGCAGCTTGTAAGGTGTGCAGCGGATAGGATGGCAATGTTCTTAATTTCCATGATGAAAAAATGTGAGTTTCGATCACTACGGGTGCAGATAAAGCTTAATTGCCTTCGTTTGGACTTTTCGTCTGTGTAAAGGTGTGTGACTGGTATCCATGCAGTCAGCTTCACTGGCTGATTAATGGGAAACACAGTTTGGAAGAGAAACTGCTCCAGAACTCGTCTGCAGGCACAAACCTCAGCTTTCTCCAGTAACTCATCAGGTCAATAAGTACACATGCTGCACTAAGAATAACTTTACATTGACAGTGGATCAAAACATCACACACACCGACAGAGAAAGATCACCTGACTTCAGTGATCCCATCAACGCCTTTCACTTTCTTTTTAGCTCCTACTTTACATTCATGACAGCACAATTCACTGCAGGACTGTTGTATTAGGTTTAGCTAGGTGTACCTAATAAACTGGCAGCTATAACTATATAACAGCTTGTTCCATTGCCTCCAAGTGGCCAAAGGAAATCTGTTAATGCAGCTGTAACTCCTTAAAAAATAAACTAAAATGAGAAATTACTCTAACTTTAAAAGTTCCCTCCAGTTTTCAGTGAATATGCAAAGTGAGTTTATTTACTGATTGCAAACATGGGAGGAATCTGCAGGATAAACAACTTATTTTGTTTCCAACGAGATGTTAAAAGACAAACAAAGACAGCAACGTAAAAATAAACAATTAAACGTAAAAATCAAAGCACATAACAATGTAAACAAGAATATTGATGTAACTACTAGTACTTAATTTCCCCGGAGTGGGATCAATAAAGCCTTATCTTATCTTAAACTACAGTCTTTAAAATTACCTTAAAGTTCAATCAACTGGGCTGTTCTCATTAGACCGAATAGTTTTAGCTGGGTGTACCTAATAAACTGGCAACTGAGTGTATATTTGCTTGCTAACATCTCTTGCTGTCTGTCTTGTTAGCATGAATGATAGAAGCAGGGGGAAACTGTTAGCTTAGCTTCATGGTCGTGTCCTCAGAATGGTCCTCCATGTTTGTCTTAATGTAAAGACGTTGTGGCTGATTAATCGTTAGCGTCGGAGCTTTTATTCAACGACTGAGCGCAGGAATTTCCATTTCTCCCGCTCAGACACCTTGAAGTGTTTTTGTTCTTGCTGGTTTTCTTTACCAAGCATCCCGCGAAGAGGCTGGATGTGTGCTGAGCAGCCGTGGAGAGCCGCTGTGTTAGCGTCTGTCATTAGCTGTTAAAGTGAGGTGAGGAAAATAGCGGAGCTTTTGTCTCTAAGTGGCTTACCTTTTCTCATTACTGCAGGATTTCTGTGCAGCCAGCGGACAGTTGGCTCGCCTCGCTCCTGCAGGTAATTACACATTCTTCATGTCTCTTCTCCATGGAGAGCGACCGAAAGAGGGCTGGAGGAGTGATGAGATTGAAGCGCTAACACCAAGAGTTAATAATGATCTGAGGGCGGTTTGACTAAACACAATATGGCACACGAAGAAAAGAGCTGGAGTCCGTTTGGAAACTGTACAACTGCAGGACAACTGCAACTGTTCGAAAGCAGACGAGTTTCACCGCTTCTGGTTTTTATGAAGCAGTCAAACCGCTCTGTGAGGCACTTTAGCTAAATGCTAACGTCAGCGTGCTAACATGCTAATACAGTGACCGTGTTATAGGCCAGTGTTTAGCAGGTATTATGTTTGTAAATTAACATTTCCTAATTAGCACTAAGCAGATTCTGACAGTGATGCTGAATTAAATCTGTAGAAGATCTCCGCAGTCATCAGGAGACATCATGAAGCTAATCCATCGAGCAGACGTCCACTTCGTTCACTCGAGATTCAGGATAAATTCAAACTTGAAGGTATATTTTATAAAAAGTCATCAGCTGCAGGTGACTTCTTGGAAATCCATCCAGAATGACCTTTTCCAACCTTTGAGCCAGACAGCAAACACGGTACACAGTGAGCGTGCTAAGCTGTTTAGCTTTTCAGTGCTAAAGCTGGGGTCATTGAGCGTGTTGAGGTAACAATCAATCAATCAAAAGACAATCAGTGCATGAGTACACAGAAAAAAAAGTTTTCAGTGGGTTTTAATGTTTAAAATGTATTTTACATGTTTCTGAAATGAATAAAATCCAGTTCCTTCCTAAATATATAAAGATAGAAAAACGAATTTGGAAAATAGAGAAAACCTCCAAAAATACACAAAAAGCAGTTTCCATAAGACTGTGTGTGCTGTCATAAATAATAAACGCCTTTCAAAGTGACTGAAGAGCCGCACTTTATCCGTGCACGTCGTGTCAGTATGTAAATACATGTATATTAAAAGCAGAGCCGTGGGAGGAGTTGGTGTTGAATAAGCAGTGAAAAATGGTTGTTATCGTTGGTGCTCGTCATTAATGAACCTCTTCACTAATTCAAGGAGGGAAAGCATTAATTAAGAAGATACTGGGGTAATTGTAAGGTCACGTTGAGGTGTGTGCGGTTTACAGAAATAATCAGATGTGAGGAACTTCATGTCAGACCTGCTCGCTTCAGCTCTGCCATCATGGAGGTTCATCATCATCCACCCGACACGCTGCATGTTTGTCTCTGGAGAGTCTCCTGTTAGTGAAGCTCTTAAATAGTCTAGTTACCCATAATGCACTCTACCTAAACAGCCACGATCAGTGTGTGAGTCCGCTCAGGCGTCGATAAATAAGTCTGCGTCTCCACATGTTTACATACTTTAATATAATATCTGCTGTCTGGGGAAACACTTCCTATCTGCAAAATGTCAACTTGACATTTCTCTTCATGTTTCTGCGTCTGACACAAGGAAAATGATTAGGGTTATTGATCTGCTGATGTATTGATCCGCGACTGGAGGCCGCAGACTGACCTGAGGGAGGGATGACGTTCACGTTCCTTCGCCATGAAACCTTTATGCTCCAGCGGCAGGAGACAAGCGCACCTCACCTGCGGGTTTGGTGATGAGGGTAGCCGACGGTCGTGAACGGAGTCAGGCGCTGAAACGTAGAGCGAGATCACGCGGCGAGGGTTTGTCATGTGATTGCCGCAGAGGGGGAGTCGCCACGTTGAGTCCTTCCACTGGCCTTTCCTCTGCTTTGGCTTTAGCTTTCAGTGGCAGCAGACAGTGTTTCCAGGGGACAGTAAGAAGTGCAGAACGCGGCCAGGACGCGCTTGTTGTGCCACAAAAAAATTTTAATTTTAGCTAATTTTCCATCATGCCGTGGTTTTCACCTTTAGTGTCTCCAGTTTGTGTTGTCGTCTGTGCAGTTTGAAGCGTTTCTGTCATGTTTTGAGCTCTCAGGGCCACCGTAGTGTTCACCACATCAGCATAAGCCAAGTTTGGACTAAATAAGCAGATTGAGGAGTGACTTGGGTCGCTGGTCACACTCATCATGAGTTTTGTCAGAGCAGATGAATTCGGCGAGCTTTTTTCTGTAATGGGAAGTGAGTTTCAGCCCTGGACAACATCAGGTTTCTATTCTGTAAACTGCTTTGCAAATAGATTTTCTCATCAGCAGCGGCGATAAGACCGTAGCTGAAGTGAGAGGGGAGGCAGAGAGAGGGGAAGGTAGAGCGAGCATTGCTGTGCATCGCCCCGGGCCTCTTGGCCTTGGTGGTCCTCCATGCAGCCCCGGCTCCTCCTCCTTCCCTCCGGCTGATTTGTCAGAGCGGCTTTGTAGCGGCCAGCCCGAGGCCTCCGAGGTTTACCCACAATCCTCAGAGCCCACTGGTATCCCTCCAGTCCAGAGTCTGAGGTCAGCCACCCGCCGGCCATGACCACCCCCAAAATTTTTAAAGGGGCACAGATTTAACACAAACATGTCCAAGCAGTCCTCAGTGGACGGCGTGAATAATAAACCAGAATGTGAGGCCTGAAGCTTTTGGAAGGAAATACAGACAGAAGTTTCATTTCATTCCACAGCAACAAAAATCATGTTGGAGAACTGCAAGTTCCTTAAACTCATCAGGATAACACGCATCTGTCAGCGTGAGGGACGGCTTTCTGAGGAGTTTTCAAAGCTTTAGCACGTTTAAGAAAGGAAAAACAATGCAGAATAAAAACAAAATCAAAGAGTTTCGCTCTTAAAGCGCATTCACACCTGCACTTAGTGATGGATTACGCTGTCATTCTGAACGTTTGTCCATTGTCCAGCCAGTTTGAGACACAGTTTGGGACTGACGCTCAGTGTTTGTCTTTGTTTTCTAACCGTACGACAGTCAACACATGCAGCAGATGTCGAAGGTAAATGAAGGTAAAGTGTTTGTTCAGCCCCCACAGTCCATGTTTACTACCGTGCACACACCTCCTGTCTCACCCTCTGTCTCACCTCCACACACCTCCTGTCTCACTTCCTGTCTCACCTCCACACACCTCCTGTCTCACCTCCAGACACCTCCTGTCTCACCTGCACACACCTTTTGTCTCGTTTCCACACACCTCCTGTCTCGCCTGCTTTGTGTGTGACACACCAGCTGATTTCACTTGGTGAATTCAGTCTGACTGCACCTTTAAACTTTCATGGACTTCGACGCTGAAGTCGATGCCACTGACCAACACAAACCTCCCCGACAAAGCTGATCTCTGAGGGGATGGAGCATGAAACAGAGGAGGCTGCCAGCTCCCCTGTTCGCTGTGTTGCACCATCCATTTTTATTTACTCCTCCTCTGTCGGAGTAGACACTGCTCCTCCAAAGAGACGCGGGCTGCAGGCTGTTATGAGACGTCGTCAGAGGTGCAGATACTCATAAAGACGCTGTGTTCATATTACAGCAGAAACACGTTTCTTCATCTTCTGTGTTGGTTAAGCTCCAGAGGGCACTGTGCTGTGTGCCGCCACTTTAGCTACAGTGCTAATGTCGCTAGCAGTGGATCACTTCATTTCAGCAATTCAGAAAAAAAAAAACACTTTTATTTGCTCTTGATTGGAGGCCATTTTGTTATTAAAATCTGAAATCAGCAGTGAGAAGAAGCCATAAGACAACACCACCCCCCACTGCATCATGGTCCATTGTCTCACTGTGGACATCGTCTTATGTCAGTTCAGTAGACATCGTCCAACCCGTCTTTGGTGGATAAAAGAGTAATAAAAAATAAAGGATGGAAATGTGAAAGCCACAAACATGGCATTACTCTAAATGTCAGATATACAAGAAAGGAATTAAATTTCTTCTTAAAGCGCAATCCAGAGCCCGTCTTCACGGATCAGCGGTGATGCTGTTGTCATGTTGATGAGAGCGCCGAGTCTGCTGTCACACCTGTGTTTTAATTAGCTCGTCGTCTATCAACAGGAACAACAGCTCGTTAACCACAGACAGTGAGGAGAAGGCTGCAGGGCTGGAAGGTTTTAACAGATGAAAAATGTACAATGAAAAGCAGAGAAATGCTGACAGGAAGAGGCAGTTTGGAGGAAACTTCAGAAGTGAAACTTTCAGGTTAATGTCTGGAAATTAATCTCACGCCGTTCCCTTTTACTTCCCATCATACGAACATATTAAAGAAGCACTCTGCTGGTTTTGATTAGAGGTGAAAAATTCAATCAGGGAGCATCACTGAGTCAAGATATTGGACCAGAGAACAGCGTTAACTTTATCCACCAAGGTGTTGATTACTGCTCGATGGTTTGATGTCGCGATGATCGTTCAGCTGCTCGACAGCTGCTCGAGAGCTACGGGACGTGTGTTTTAGGAGCGCCCCCTGCTGGAGAAACCTCCAGGTTTAAATGAATCAGTGTATTATTCGGATACAAGTCTGGATTGTGCTCATTAAATAGCGTCAGCCAGTCAGAGGTTTGAAGGCAGGATTTTGCTTATTTTGCTGTGCTGAAGCCAAAATAATGGTGTCGAAATATCGGAAACGCACCGACAGTATCAACACCAGCAAGTAGCAGCAGCAGCTTCAGCCCTGTGTCTGTGTTTGCAGATGATGCGTTCAGGGACAGAGCTGAGTGAAGGTCGTCCAACACACAATCACTATAGTTACGCACGTAAATGGAAGAAAAATGATTTGAAGCATGAAAAACGCAGCCTGTGTTGATTAAAGTGGACGTGAGACGGATGACTGGAAATCAGACTGAAATGTGTGCAGACACACGGCCATGACAGCTGATGTAAAAAAGCATAAAAGATGAGAAAATCAAGACGGCTTTTCTGTCTGTCCAGTAATGATGGAGCTGCAGAAATCGGTTAGCTTAGCACAATTGCAGTTGGCTAACCTGGCTTCATCTCAGGTTTGACAAATACACCAACCAGCACCTCTAACGCTCAGCGCTCAACACAAGGCACATGGGAGATGACGCGTTGTGGTTTTACAGGCGGCGGTGCGTCTCAGCGTCTCGATGGCATCGGCAGCATCCAGCTGAAGCGCCGCCTCCTGGCTGTAGCCGCTAACGGTTTGTTCTCGCTTCACTCTAAGTGGCTCATTTGACCGTCAGCGTAACGTCTTCTGAGATCAGAGGTTTTGCGGCTTCATCTCGTTCCCTCTTGGGCTGAAAAACTTCAATAAGAGACACTTTAAACATCTCTGCCTTGTTCAGTATGAGCAGCGTTAGCTTTTATTCCATCCTGCTTTTATTTAATGATGTATGTCACAGTGAGATCAGGGAAGGAGACCTGACACTGATCATACATTAACATGTTAACAGCTCTCTGAACGCAACGCAGCAGAAAATGGTTGGAAGAGGAGAGTCGTGGCTTTTTTTTTTTGTCGGTGTGATGACATTTTCTTCCATCAAATGTAAAAAGTGAAGTAGGAATTTACTGCACTCGCTGCTGTGGATGAGAGTGTCAGCTAATGGAAATGGAAATGTGAAGTTTAAATGTGTTTCTTTGTGCAGTTCAGCAGGCAGAGTGCATTTAGCCTCGAGAACAGATTTAGTATCTCCATATCACTCCATCTATCCGTCTGCCTGTCTGTCCGTCTGCTGCCCGTCTGTCCCCAGTGCCTGGATGTTTCTGTCTTAGAACGGTTTATTGTTGATAATCAATAAGTTGAATTTTTTAACCCTGTAAAATGTTTCTCTGAGGCCAATTAGCAGCAACTACATCATCCCGACAGTATAATGTTTTCCAGAGTAGCGACTAACAATGCAATAATTATAATTATTGATTGATTAATGGTAATTCCTACACATGTTTAAGTAAAAGGACATGGCCATGATGACTTAACCCGTGCATTAATACGGGACGCATCATGAATTCCTGTTGCTCGCCATTAAATAAGTCACATCACGGTTTAATATGATTAACACTTCATGGATGATCAATTAAAAATGATTTCTTAAAAACTTTGTTTTACTGAACCCAGATGTAGAGGACAGGCACGTATTACCTCGTCCTGCAAATTTTACGGCATTCTACCTGGTTGGTTACCTGGATAGCATCACAGCAGTAGGATTCCTTTAATAATCTCTCAGAAATTTGCATATTACTGGACAGGATTTAACAGTCATCCACAGTTGACACTGTTAGCCTGTATGACTTCATGTCACCATGTATGTTTTCCTTTAGCAGAACATTTGTGCAGCTGACTCAAAGCAAACTATGAGGACTCCCACTTTTTGTCAAAATTCAGACTAATATTATGTTCAAACACGGGAAAAAATAACAGATCTCCACTATTTTGTTCTCCAAAATGTCCAACCCATTACACGCCCTGTTTCCTCTATCAGTATGCTAGGCTAACGTTCTCTTCACTAATGCAAGTGTGTGAAGTGAGTTGTGCTGAACAGCGAATCAGACCTTGCTAAGGCTAACCATGTCCTGAATTACATACTGAGAGGAATCTGTGAAGCTATCTGTGCTAACATTTTGGATTTTACACCAAAGTTGGAAAAACTGCGGCTTAAGCTTGTCACGTTAGCTTTTCATGTTAGCTTATCACTATAGCTTGTCACGTTAGCTAGTCACGTTAACTAGTCACGTTAGCTTATCACGTGAGCTTGTCACGTTAGCTTGTCACGTTAGCTTATCATGTTAGCTTGTCACATTAGCTTATCATGTTAGCTTGTTACATTAGCTTATCATGTTAGCTTGTCATGTTAGCTTGTCACGTTAGCTTGTTACATTAGCTTATCATGTTAGCTTGTCATGTTAGCTTATCACGTTAGCTTGTTACATTAGCTTATCATGTTAGCTTGTCACGTTAGCTTGTTACATTAGCTTATCATGTTAGCTTGTTACATTAGCCTGTCATGTTAGCTTGTCACCCAAAGGAGGCAGTTCCACATTGTATTTGGGGATAATAGTTGAAGGAATCCAGTGTGTTTGAACTTGACAGCCCTGCAAATGTCAGCGTCCGTGGTCATGAAGGAATATGTTACCCATTGCGACAGTGTGCTCATTAATGTGTTCTTAATGGTTTTGGAGACGAGTGGCGCTCTGTGGATTTTGGTCTTTTCGTGATGTTTGTTGATGAAGAAATGTAGAATAGCAGCATGTTTGTGGTTTATAATAACATAAAAACACCTGCAGCCTCGATGGAGACGATCACTGTGTCATCGCTCTGCTTGTGTCAAACGTTTTTGGATGTTTGACAACCTTTTTAACGAAATTGTTAATCCCCTCACACCCCGCGAAACCAAACCTGTGCCCTTGAACGACCCCGCTGAAGTGTTTAAGATGGCCATCACGTCCCGGTTCAGGTCCACTTCCTCCGAGCAGGCGAATGTTCCGACGTTTCTCGGGAGAACCGCGTTCTCCCCTGTCCCCCGCAAATAACCGGGCCCGGCAAACCCACAGCCATCGATTTATTTATTGTCTCCAACCTAATCAACATTTGGAAATGAGCGGGGCAATGAGAGGTAACCAGGCAACAAACTCCGGCAATATAAATCCAATCTGTGAAAGGGGAAATGAGATATTTCCATTTATTTTTAATTGAAGTCTCAGTTTGTTTGTTCCATCCATCATCCATCCTTCGCTCCCGGTAAGGTTGAATTCCTCTCCTTTCTCTCCATCACTCTCCCGTCTCTGTAAATATTACCTTGAGATGAATAACTTCACCTGGTGTTCGGCTCCTCTGCCCCTGAGCCTTTTTTGTCAGAAATGAAAGTGTGTCTGATTCACAGAACCTGTCCATTTGCAAGGCTGATAAGAGAGAGAGGCATTGGTCCCTGCTCTATAATTTCATTCACTCGTCCACAAAGAAATCATTTATACTGATCCTCAAATGGCTTCAAATGCACCGCACGCTTTTTTTTGTCTGGGCGCTGAGGTCTGCGATAATGTAGGTCTTAACTAGAATCCCTTTTCATCGTCGCCCCTTAATCTTTTCACGTCTGAATGAGCGACTCCAAAAGGATTTTAAAGCCCTAATTTAATCCGCTGCCTAATTTCAAAGTGGCTGTCACATTAACGTTCACTGAGAGCGGCAGAAGAGACTAGGAATCGACGAGGGAGCGACTGGGAGACCGACTGGTTGCCAGTTTCTGTCCGAGGTTCATCCAATTTAAGGATTTACCTGTTCAGCAGCCTCTAATGGACGAGAGTGGCTGTTACTAGAGCCTGCAGGATCGGGCCAGTCCGAGGAAATATGACACCACCTCTGTGTGACTTGAAGCTCCAGAGTTCAGGTGATTCATTGAAGTACTGCGAAACAGCAGGAAAACTTTGAAAAGCTGCAGGCGAAGTATGCAGACTGAGTAAAGGCGGCGGAGGGAAAATACTCCGTCACAAGTCCTGCATTCAAACGTTTGCTTGTATTTATTTACTCGCTGCAGCTGGATGGCACGAAGAAGCTGCCCGTGAAAACAAGGCGTGAAGAAGACCAAAGGGGAGCCGCCACCGCACCTGACAGGTATAAACGACAGCAGCACACTCTGAGGAGTTTCCCCCGGGAAAACCTGAAAATCCGACAGCTTTGGAGATGCTGTGAGCTGGAAGCTTTGCACTGATGGAGCACTTCTCAGTTTTATTTATTTCCCCACCAGTGACTGTGGAGACAACAGTAACCGCCTCCTCCTGGATCCACACAGTGTACTTACAGTACTTCTGAAGTAGTAAAAGAATACACAAACAAGTCAACACAGCTGCTCCAGTAACACAAGGTCGAGTGTAATACATTAAAAGAGCACTGAAGTAATCAATACAGCAACGTCTCTCCGAACCGCAGATGATGTGGGATGGACGCCGCCCTCCATCGGTACACCTTGAGGAGCTGAAGCAGGAGGTGGAGGTGTCTCAGGTGGTTCGGTTTGTGTGGAATCGTCTGCGTTCGCTGCAACGCTGCAGAAATTCAACATCAGCGGTCAATCGAATAAAATTTAGAGTTTCATCTGAAAGCAGCTTCAATCTGCTGAACTCCAGCGTGCTTTAATAACTGAAGCGACATTTCAAAATAAAAGCACCAGCCTTTCTGATATAACTAACAGGCCAAAAAACAACAGCCTTATTATGACCTTTGAATTGAAGAGATATTCTGGGTCATACTAAAGGTCATTTACAAGTTCCGTGACTGCTTTTTTAGGCCTGCAACAAACGATTATTGTTGTTTTTGTGACAGAATAGTAAAAAATGCCCATTACAGTTTGTTAAAGTGACCATTTCAGATGGTTTGTTTTGTCTGACCAACAATTAAAAAGCCCCAAAATGTTAAATTTACAATGAGATACGACAGAGAAAAGCAGCAAATTCTCCTGTTTGAGAGCCGGAGCGAGAAAATCTTTGATTGATGAGCGACGTGATGATGAATGGATCATCAGATCTGCTGCCGGTCACTTTGCCGCTGATCAACTGACTCTCTCGCTGCTCGTTTCTGCTCTGCGATGATGGTTTTTCTTTAAAAATGAAAGAGTAAAAGTAAAGTGAACTCTGGTGGATTTATGGCCGAAAAGCAATAAAACACTTGAGGAAAGAAAAACAGAAACAACATTTAAATTTAAAACTTTCTGGACTTAATAAGTCAAATAAATCAGGCCGTGTGGACGCTGTGTTGTGTGTTGGGAGTGACGGCGGTTTGCAGCAGTAAATGAAGGATTAACACAGGCGGGTTTATCAGGGATTAAAGTGACATGACGGCTGCTATCTGTCTCCATACTAATATTGACAGACGTTGTTGTACTTTTAATTGTGTGAGCCGTATTGTTGTAGCGGGATTACGCCTTGTACCTTAACCCCCCCCCCCCCATCCCTTCAGCTGTAAACACTGTTTTCCTGTTGTGTCACCTTATTAAATCTAAATGTCTGTTTTTCCCGCCGCCTCCCCTCGAGGTCTTAAGTCGCTGTTGTTCACACTGACGGCGTTCAGACTGCGAGAAGTAGCTTAACGCTCTCACTTAATCCCACGATGTCCATTACAGCAGAATGGCCACGTCGCAGCCCAAAAAACCTAAAACAAAACGAGTGTGCTGGTATCTAATGTGGTGGATTAGAGTGGATTAACGTCTCATCTGCCTGCCGTGGGCTGATTAATCCAGCTGCTTGTTTGGTTTGGGGTCAGAGGTCCTCGGGGTGGGGGGGTCAGGGGAGCTCAGGATGAAATACAGGTCAGACAAACAGAGCAGGGAGCTGATTTTATTAACAGCGTCTGCATGTAAAGAAATACAGAAATAACAGAGTAAATCAGGAAGTTTTGTCTGTTTTATCACCATCTTTACAGCGTACTGCTCTGGATTTATGCAGTGCTTTGATATATCTCAGGGTTAATGTCTGTCTTTATTGTTGAATTTGATGTTTATATTTACGGTTTTGTTGTTGAAGACACTGACAATAAAAAGCAAAAAGAGCCCGAATGTGACATCTGAAATAAGTTTCTGGACCTTTTTTTGTGTAAATGCTTGTTCGTTAACAACAAACGATGCCGTTGATGAACCTTCATCCTGTTTTCTTTCCTGCTCGTCAGATTTGGGCTTCACAGTCTGTAACGCTCAATCCCTCATATTCCAGATGACGGGATGCTACCTTCAGATTTTATGTATTTCCGATTGAATTCAGCACAGTTTTGTTTTTCAGCCTCCACAAAGTGAAGCCTGAGCTGAAGATGCATCTCAGTAACAGGCGAGTCGGCATCTTAATTCATTTACCTGCTGAAAGACGCCAATAAAGAGCTGTTTAGTTTATGAACAGCCATAAAATTAGTGAACAGGGACCAGACAGCAGATCTGTGGGACTCCCAGTAATTACAGTAAACATGAAGGAGATGAAACGACGCTCTGTGCTGGAGGTGGCAGAGGATCCACGCCAAATATGTCAAAACATATATGATTTCATACCTTTAGTATTTAATGTAATGTGAAATCTGAATACTTGCATATATGAAACTGACATGGAAGAGTAATATCTGTTCCACATATATGAATCTTTAATATATACATGCGATAGATGCTCTGTGTTGGTGTAGCTGACGTATTTAAAGTAGTTCCAGTTTGAATATGGACGATGATCCAGTGCAGCTGATGTACTTACTGCTAATGTGCTGGCTGCCTGGAAACATGCTGGCACTCTCCAGCCCAGCTAGCCGCCTTTGTGACCGCCGGCCGACATGTTTTTTTGGCTCTGTCTGGTCTTGCAGACCATGATGCATTGCTTTAAAGGTGCCGTTTGCTCTGCAGTATATACAGAATCAGATGTTGTAGCTGAGCTAACGTGGTAGCTTTCGCCATGTTTGAGTCTCCGGCTCTCGCTCAAACGTCAGCCCTGCTGAGATGGTTTTCTATTCAGTGGATGGCACAAAGTCTCCTGTCCATCAAAGTTTATCGACACTTAAGTCTATAAAAATCATCTTGGCTAAGCACAGAGGCTGGAATCAAGGGGAAACTGCTAGCTTAGCTCCAACAAACAAAGAAATACACCTGTTTGTGTGTGTGCTCGTGTATCTGTGTGTACGTGTGTGTGTGTGTGTGCGCTCCTGTATCTCTGTGTGCGTGCGTGTGTGTGTGCATGTGTGCACTCGTGTATCTCCGTGTGTGTGTCTGATCCTTTCAGCCACCAGACTGAGAGCTGACCCACATTGCACTCTGCTGCTCTGCAAATCAGAGAAACACAATCTATCTTAACCCCTGCACCACTCCATCCATAACACCCCTCATCCGTCACCTCCATCCTTTCATCCATCCGTCCATTCATAATACCCCCGTGTCTCTGCATGCGCTCTGTTTTCTCCACTGTCCGTCCCAGCCATCCGTCTCTCTCTGTCCATTGAGTCATCCAAATCAGATTAATGCTGACATATGCTGCCACCATTAAGACCACCTACTGGGTCCTCTCTCTCACACACACACACGCACGCACGCACGCACGCACGCACGCAGTGAGAGTGACGGGAACAAGGAGAACGACTGCATTTCTCTCTGCAGTAATGTTTATAGGAAGGAATCAGCGTTCGCTCGGCCCTCCCTTCTCTTAATGGTACTCTGCCGCTCTCTCTGCTTTGCATCAGCCTGTTGCCTCAGTACTCAAACACGACACGACACTCAAAGATGTCAGACTGAAGGTATGCTCACATCAGCCTCCCTTTCAACAAAATTACTGCACTCAGACCCAAAGCAGGATGAGATGCACAGAGCGGAGTGGCCTCAGCGTGTCGGCGACGCTGCAGTCTGTAATCTCCACATTTGAGCTTTAATTTGAAAACTCACGCGGCTCGTCCACGGCTCAGCTTTGTGCACATGTTCTCTAAAACGGTGTGGTATCGGACTGACGCCGTGATGGCAGGCTGCGTCTCCGCCTCCACATGAAGTGCATCGGTCGTAGTGTCAGAGCTGAACAAAGGTGAACTCTCACCTGAGCCGGAGGTTGAATGAGGCAAATATTCCTTTAAAGAGCCCCTCACTGATTCAGCATCGCCCTGTTAGCCTAACACTTGACTGAAACTGAGGCAGCAGCATCAAAACCCTGATGCCTACATTACCCACAATGCACAGTTTGGTGGTGGATTGTGCTAATGCTAGTAGCGGCTAATGTAGCCTGCAGCAAGAGACGTAGCAGCTGAAGATGTCAGGTGTCTGACTCCACGTTAACATCAGTTTCAGTTTGAAACATGTCGTCTGCAGCTGACTCGAGTGACATCACTCGAGCACATTTATCAGACTTCACACAGCTGTGTTTTTTATTAACTTATGTATGTGAGAAATCGATTTTATTTACTCTGTAAAAAGTGAAAAATGTCCATCACGTGTTCTGAGAGCTGAAGGTCTTCAAATGCTCTGCAAACATCTTCAGCTTAGAACGATTTAAAGCAGACAAATGCAGCACCTGAGAGCACCTGAGAGCACCTGACAGGCTGAACCAGTGAATATTTATCATGTTTTCTTAAACAAAACTGCAGCTTATTAACTTTCTGTCTTGTTCTGCTCCGGCTTTTTGAAATCTACTAAAAGGGTGAAGTACACGTGTCCCTTACGCCCTCAAAAGCAGTTTAAGGTGAACATTTGTACTCAGTGTTGTGTACTCTGTGTACTGCAGCGTGGAACTCAGCCTTTTGAATGTTCACCAAACATTTTCGGCTGAAAACCTGAAGTCCAGTGAACCCAGAGCGAGAGCCTCCATCTGCTCCACCTGCGAACAAACAGCAGCTGCAGACACTTCAGATTAGATCAGCTCTTCAGCCATGACACGATCGCACATGAGCAGGTGAAGGTGAGGCTGGGACAGCGAGCTTCAGCGTTCAGCGTTGGGGCTGCAGAGGAGCTCGTCTCACTGCAGACTCATCAGATATGAGTTTCAGGTGTGCGAGTCCATCGGAGACTCGGCTGCTTCGGGTCAGTTTTCTTGCCTGAGGCGGTTGAACTGTGTTCTCTCCCTCGATGCGCCGGTGGCTCCATCGCTCACACAGATGCTCCACATCCAGACTCCATTCAAACACTCTCAACTTTATTTTCACATTCAAGGCCACACGCTGAAGTTTCCAGACAGGTCGGGGAAATTCAGCTGCATGTGAACATCGACGCTTTCAAAGTTTGGTTGTAACATCACACGTTTGAATGCGTCAGTCTTCAGAGTGACGTCAGAGCTGCTGACGAAAACTGTGGGAACTGAAATATACATTTATTTCATTCATTATTTATTTTATTTCATTTATTTTGGTTTGATATTCTACTTTTTTACCGTCTTGAAGTCCAGCTTTATATAAATTCTCATAAATCAAAATTACCTGAAGCAATTGGGTGCTAGCTTTGCGTAGTTTAGAGATATTCTGCTGCTAGGGGGCGCCACACGTGGAAATGTTTTATTTGCATGGATTTGTATGAAACTGTGTCTCATGATCTCATCATGACTCAGTCATGGCCTGAAAAATTTGAAGGCCCCTCAGTAACCAAACACAGCTGCTAGCTGCGTCGCTAACGCACTGAATTTAAAGCAGCGTTGTTTTGAATTTTGGGAAGAGACGCACGGCCGTTCTTTGGACTTTACAGTTTAAAATATTTAACACAGTATGAATTTAAAATTCTGTTAATTGATGTGAATCGTGTGTGAAAATTATTAATTCAAGAAGGAGAATCAGCAATTTGGAAACACAATTGCTGCACGTGCACCAATTAATATTATTATTGTTATTTTTATTATTTCTGACACCTGCCTGGCTTCATTTTTCTAACCAATAATTATTTAATCAACATTATTCTGTGTTTGCTTGAACTTTAATTTCCCATCAACATCGATTCAGATCTATTACTAAACTAAAAGTAACAGTACTGCAGTTTTTACAAGTAAAAATCCTGTATTAAAAATCTTACTTAAGTAAAAGTACACAAGTATCCTGTGAATGTACTGCTTATATGACTGGATTGTAATTAGTGATGCATTCGTGTGCTTGAGCTCATTTTAATGACTGCTGGGTGTCTTAATCTCTGCTAATCCATCATAATTTATGAACTGTGAAGTAACTGAAACTGTCACATAAAGGTAGTGGAGTAAAAAACTGTAGTAGAGTAGAAGTAGTATTGAAGTACTTGCTGCTGTCGTCTTTACTGGGAGAAACTGGTCACACTTACAGCAGCTGTGGGAAATGAATAGATGGATCTGATGCTTCATACGAGTGTGTTTTCTGTGTGTGTGTTACACCATGTTTCTGTTATTGAGTCAATCAATCACGCACCAACATAATAACAGCAGCAGCAGCGTGTGTGAAAGCTCAGTGTGTCTCTGCTCGTTTGTTCAAACCTGTTCAAGTGGTGATTGACTTTAATTACTAACAGTGATGTGAGGAGCACAATAATAATCCCTCAGTCCCTCTGCTTCTTCTTCTCTCATCATCCATTTATATAACTGTACCAAACTCTGTGTGTGTGTGTGTGTGTGTGTGTGTGTGTGTGTGTGTGTGTGTGTGTGTGTGTGTGTGTGTGTGTGTGTGTGTGTGTGTGTGTGTGTGTGTGTGTGTGTGTGTGTGTGTGTGTGTGTGTGTGTGTGTGTGGAGGGCTGTTATATAACATAAACGCAAGTAAAAATCAGGAATCATGTCCGTCCTCATGTTCGTCACCGGTGCTTCAGAGTCAGGTCTGTTGCAGCACCTGAGCAGCAGGAAGGTCTCTGATTGGACGGCTGGGAGAGGGAAGGGTTAACCTGCATCAATCATCCGTATTGATCGTGTGGTGTGAGCGAGGTGTGCTGTAATGATGAAGATTTGGTGCTCCCAGCCTCTGTTTGTGTGAGAGATAATGAAGAAATAGCTGTTCACTGGTTGAATATAATTGTTGTTTTATGGACTGTGACTTGGCTTAATTGCTTTAGATTCTGTGTGATGTTATAATTTGCTCTTTTTTTAATGTGTGTTTTACTTCGGAGTTATGCTGCTGACTCACATTTCTATTAACTTCACCTTCTTCATGAGCTCTGTTTTACTCACTGCAGCTCGTCACACTGTAGAATATATATTTTACTTATTTTTATTGGACATTTCTGCATCATATTTCACTTTGTACTACGTGATTTTCTCCTACTTACTGCGTTAGTGTGTTAATGAAAACCTGCTTGTGATTAAACCCGAGTGTGGTGCTGATTGATTGATTGACACTAATGATAAAACGATGGGAAAGTCGCGGTCTGAGGGCTTTCATGGGAAACTGCCGTGTTGCTTTACAGACGTCCAGATAAATGAACCTTTCATTGTGAAGCAGCTCTCTGCTTGAGCCAATCAGCAGTTAGGTCCCGCCCCGTGGTTTTGATGACTGACGGTTATCAAGAAGGACGTTATTCAGCACACAGCGTTCGTTAAAGGTGCACGAAGAGGTCAGAAAAGTCCGGATCCTGAAAGGCTGAACAGTCCGTTTGTAATCTCTGCGATGGAGTCGTCAACATTTTCATCGTCAATGACTTTGATTATCATCTGTGAGTGTTAATATTTGTATCAGTTGTAACAAATCAGCCAGTCGACATGAAAACACATCTGAGGAAGCAACTGGTCCAGTCGTGTGTGTATGTGTGCGTGTGCGTGTGTGTGTGTGTGTGTGTGTGTGTGTGTGTGTGTGTGTGTGTGTGTGTGTGTGTGTGTTAAAAGCAGCTGTTAGCCTGCGCGTCGTCACATGTTGGGAGGCTCAGTAATCAGTTTCTGTTAGCTATGTTGCTCGTTAAATATGCATGCAGCCGCACCGACGCGGCATCTTTAATTAAACAGGAGTAAGCTGCTGTTATTCCAGCATGAATTCTTCATGATCGTTCCGCTGCCAATTAACACCACGCGTCACGCGTGCGGACGCCGAGCTGACGGGGTTAATGTGTGAGGATCTCCAGCAGTAATTTTTATTTTTCATCACAGAGGTTATCATCACTCTCTCGGCGTTGGGGGGGTGAGGGGGTGTGGGGGGGGGGGTGTTAGTGGAGGCGGCTGCTGCTCGAGTGCAGAAAACATCTCATCACCTTTATTCCTTCACACCTTTCAGCTTCCACATGGTGAGCGGTGCGTCAAGCCAGGTATCGTACTTCTTCTTGGAAAGAGACATGAGGTCCTTTAAGTCACTAGAACAGAGAATTTCATATAGAAGGATGATGAAGATGAAGTGGAGCCAGAGTTTGTACTTAAGTCGAGCTCTGACATGCTGCAAACAAGAAACTTCCACTTTCTGTGAAACAGGAAGCTACTAAAACCGCCAAAATAAGACCCAGCTAGCTCAAGGAAGGTGTTTTTTCTAACAAACAAAATGTTGTGTATGATAAACAACAGTCACCCTTTGCTGCCGGACTGAACCGAGCGCGCCGCTGTCTGACCTCAGATCAGCTGTAACATGACAGCAGCTGTCCTCTTCCTCGCAGGGTGAAAGGCTTCCTCACTCTCGTACACGTTTCCTCCTGCGTCGTTTATCAGTTAGCAGACGATTTGAGCCGGTTTGAGTTTTATCACTTCGAGGTATCAACTGGAACTTCAGAGCTTCACAGCTGAAATTGGACTTATCATTGGACCTACCTCCAGCTATTAATTAGGACTCCTTCCTTTCATTTCTGTAATTATTTCCCACCTGCGGCTCTTGTGTCAGCCCAGCTGTCTGCGGAGGAGAGTGTCTCTGCGACAAGACATTTTCCTGCTTTGAGTCAAAACATCCGCCGTGAGAAAAGAGCAGGTGTCACTAATAACATTAATGATCTCTCCCTTCCACAGAATAGATCAGAGGCATCGGATTGGCTGTACTTTTCCTTTGAAAACCGAAAGATTAAGAAGGTGAAATGATGTTAATTTCCTTCTCATGTCTTCTTCGTTCACCTCCTGTCCTCGCCGTGAAGACTTCGTCCCATTACCTGCTCCAGCAGCGCCGAATCATCGACTCCCTCGCCGCCCTGTTTATCCACTTTAATCTGCCGGGCCTGCGCAATCAATGTTAATGTGTTTTATGAAATGTTAACTCGCTGCCAACGCTGCTCCTCCTGATTAAATATTGACAGAGGAGCATCATGCTTTGGTTTTCTGAATACATCGATCTCACCTGTACCTGCAGCGGAGCACTTCTAACGTTTGGAACGCGGCCTTTCCTGCTTCCAGCTTGGCTCCTCGGACAAACACAACGATCCAGCAGCATTTTAGTGTCTCCAGAAAGGTTTTTATTCTCGTTTACTCTCACGCTTCAGTCTCTCTTATTCTTTAAATCTTCCTCTTACTCTTCCAAATCGATGCTTCCTTCTTCCACCCAAGTGTCCTTGCCCGAAACTAGGAGGCGTTCCTCTTCCCTTGCTCCCTTCTGAAGATGCTTCCTTCATCTCTTTCTCTGAACCAGAACGTTTTCTCCTCTTTTGCCTCGTAGCGAGGAGGTTTCACTCAGCCTGGCTCGTTCAGGAGGAGACGTCATCGCTCCTCTTTGCCTGACCATGTTTCCTGTGGTCTTGGATGCTTCCTTCATCCTTCCCTCCAAACTGTTTGCTGTCTACCACACTTCCTCCGTCTTCAACGCCTCACGGGGTGAAGCTGCAGCTGGAATATTTTCGGCACATGTTCAGCAGTGTTAGTTTTGTGCGTCTGGACGAGGAGATCAAACGTGGACGCTTCACCTCCTGCTGTGAGCTGCTCCTCGGCCTCCTCCTCCGTCTGTGCGTCAGCGGGCGAGCGAGGTTGCTGTGATGTGTAGAGAGGGAGAGCAGGTGGAAGTGAAGATGTCGAACGGCTGTTTTTACGTCACCTCGGTCCGTCCAGTGACGGCGGGGGAGACGGACGACCAATCGGATCTGTTCAGGTGTTTTAGGCCCGTCTGAAAGGCTCCAGATTCTTCGTCCCTTCAGGTTTCTGTGGCCTCTCGTCTGTGAAGGAGGATGAGACGAGGGAGCAGCAGCACCAGCCCTGTAATTTCGCAGCATCCTGAATGCATCTCAGGCTGCAGTCCTGTTTTCTTCTTCTCCTGCAGAGCGAGGTGAGGAGCGGCGACTTCAGCCCTGTGTGGGAGGGCGAGGAGAGGAAGGGCAGCTAATTATTTATCCATTTGGAGGTGATGCGCGGCGGCGTTCCCCCGGCCCCACCTTCCCAGCCTCGCCTCGCCTCCCCTTCCCTCATCTGATGGTGCAGCTCAGAGCACTCAGAGGTCAGAGGTCAAACGCTGTAAATGTGAGCGAGGTCTCCCACCAAACCCATTACCCAAACTAATGTGTGTTTTCCGCCGACCGGCAGAAAGCGAGCTGCTCGTCTCGGCGCCGCTGCTCTCATTAGGACAACAGCAACAGACAACAGCTCAGCGCCACCCGAGGCTAAAGGTTAGCTTACAGCGCTAACCTTCAGCCTGTCTGTCCTCGGTTTGATTTCCACATTTTCCTTCATTTTCAAAGCGAGAACATGGAAGTGAACATTTTCCAAGTCTGAGAAAACTTTAAAACCAAACTTTACTTTTAATTTTCTGTACAAGCAAACAGACGCAGACAGTCTGTGTGTCTCCGCTGATGACGGCGTCCTCCTCATGCTCAAGACTTCTACCCTGAGGCTCCTCCATAACTACGATCCGGCAGAGATGAGTCGAGTCCTGGTTCATCTTGACGTCTTCTAAACTTCTTTCTTAACTTTGATCATTTGTTCTGCATATTCAGGGATCAGATTTGTAAAAAAGGATGAAGAAGCAGTCACACTGTCTTTAAATGAGCCGTTGGTGGACGTGCAGCACAGGTTTGGACGGATGTTTGTCCCCGACAGTCTGTCAGGGCCTTGAAAGCCTCAGCAAAGAGCTTCACAGACTGATCAGTGAATTTAGACTTTGAAAAGATGTCTGAGAAAAGCAGCAGCGCGTAGTCACATTTCAGGCCTTTCTGTGGTGATTGAAGTGGTCGCTTGTTTGTTGGTCACTAGTTTCCGAACTGTTGGTGCTGCATTCATGAAATCAAAATAAAATCAGATTCTAAACCTGCGTTCACAGAGTCAGACGCATTGCTGCGATCCACCTGCAAACTTCCGACAGTACATACATACTGTGTATTTTTTGGGTACTTTGGACTTCCTCTGTTATCCCCTGTGCTGTTCCAGCGTAAGAGCAGTGGATTGTGGGTAAGTCCCACAGGCACCGTGTGAAGAGCTGCAGGAGTTCAGAAAGTGAGCATGAAGGGCTGGAAAGTTTGAGCGAGCCCTGCAGCAGTTTGTGGTTTCGCAGTGGGACAGTCCTGAACCCCTCACACTCCGTCTGATGGTCAGACGCTGGGACCAGACCTGCTTCCAACACACACACACACACACACACACTTCAGGAAAGTTGTTTAAAATGTGGGCACACTGTCAGAGGAATACTCCAGCGTGTTTGGAGATCTATTTATTCCTGACTGCACCAGTGAAAAAGAGGCTTTTCTCATGGAAGAAAACACGTTTTTGGTTTATGAAGTATCAATTCTGCAGCCGAGCGTCGGGCTAAATGCTCGCTGTGCTAACATGCTGATGTGTAGCCATGGTCATCATCTTAGCTTAGCATGTTAGCATGCTAACATTGGCAAATTAGAAAGATAAACAAAGTCACGGTGAGGCAGGTGTTTGATCTTTAGCTTTTGGTGACGTCCGTCCAATAGTTGCTGAGACCTTTAACTCAAAACCAGAAATGTCAGCCTCATGGTGGCGCTGGAGGAAAAAGGTCACCAGGGTCATCAGAGTTTCAGTGGACCAGAATGTTTTATGGGGATCCTTGTTAGTTCACTTCCTGGAGTCCATATTCAAACACAAATCTTTATTAAACAGTGTCTGTGTTCACATTTACAGGCAGTAAACAGTAAAGTTACATCAACATGGCAGCCAAACAAATGCAAATGATTAAAATTTAAATCTTTTGTTTTAACTGAAATTTCTATCAGCTGCCAGCTGATCTCAGTTCATCTCAGCGTCCATATTGAAAAATCATAAATCAAAGGAAGCCTGTTTGCATGTTTTTTTTCTTACACGTGTCTTAAAGAACTCTTTAGGCTGCTTCCTGAAAACCTTTGTGGAGGATATAAAGAAAGAGATTCAGCTCTCTGCACTCCGTTTTTAATTAAATAAGGTCAAAAACTCCTCAGAGACCCTTTAAGTCTGCTTACAACTGAAGGCTGAAGTGAACAGACTCCAAACAAAACCTTTACAGTCGACTGAAAGCTCCCGTTAGCCGCGTGATGAACACCGTGTGTCAGAATCAAAAGGCTTTGACCGAAACGACCGTCATGTCATCGACAGATTTCCAGATCGGACGACCTCTCAGGACGCCGTCGTGCTTTACAGGTCAAACATCATGGTGAAGTCTGAGTAAACAGCCTCTGTGAGTTTTCATCTGGAGGGAAATGAAATGTCAGAGAGTTCAGATCAGATCCTGACAGAGATTAAATACAGATCATAAAGTGATTTAAAACATGTTGGCGAGGGGGGCGGGGTCAACATCTGTCTGCGTTAGAGGATTACTGACCCCCCGTCAGCCCTGACACCAAATCCATAAATACTTCTGTTTGGATTACTTCTATTTGGTCATATTACCATGCTTACATTAAGGCGGTTGTTAACCTACATATTTCACATTAGCGCATTAGCTTCTGTTAGCATCTGTTATTGGTGTTTTTAGCGTTTCTTTGTTTGTTTGTTTACCAGTAAATTCTGTCACATGGACGTTTGTTATTGTCGTCGGAGTGTTTGATGTCATATGTTTAGAAAAACAAAGCTGATGAGCTCAAACATTAAATTTATCGTTTTCGTTGTATTTTCAGTTGAGTTTAGACCAAAACAGATTAGCATAGTGTCACGTTCTGTTTTATTTGTGTTTCAAACAGCTTGTGTGACGCTCGTATCGTGAGAAAGACTTCTCATCTGGACAAAAACAACAGATATCATCTTTATTTATTTATACCTGACGCCAACATTACCCACAATGCACCACCAGCAGTTATATTATTTAATAAGATATTAAAAACAGCTGAAACGATGAGTTGATCAATCAGTTAGTTGATTGATGCTTTGATTAGATCAGACGTTATTGATCCCAAGTTAAGTCGTCACAGCCAGCAAATGTTTAAACAGCAAAAACGGCGACAGAGAAGGTCAAGATAAAAAGTTCAATTGAGCAGATCACCTGCAGCTGCAGGTGGGTGGAGCAGTCACCTTGCAGGCAGGTACATTTGCACACCTGTCATATCACGATGTGGTGTTTTCTCCAATGGTAGAAACACGTAAATACGACAGTATACGACGTCCTGTTCACGGCGTGAATCCTTGAAGAAACTCTTCACACCCAGCTTTGTTTACGTCCGTGTTTCCCAGCTTGCCGTCTTAGCGCCACCTTTAGATGAGTGGAATAATGTGAAACCATTGGCAGGACTGAGTAACGCGTCCCCCTCGTCCTCGTCCTCAGGATACACTAAACAGGACAGACTCATGGAGAAAGAGCTTCATGTGCTGCTCGAGATCAAAACTAGAAGAAAAGAAAGTCACAAACAGAAGATTAAACTCAACAACAAATGAAAATGAATGTTGAAAAAAGAAGAGATTTACGTCCACTGTTGTCTCAAGGCTGGACAAAGAAAGGGACATTGAAAAAATGACAAATAGAATAGGACAGAAGTGAACATGCTGGATGTCAGGAGACAGTTTTCAGCTTTGTTTCCTTTGACTCCGTCTTGATTTGTTTCTGAGTAAACATTTCTGTGAACATCCTGTAAATGTGACAAGTGACAGTCTGAAGAAATGCGTTCAGCTGGATGATGAGAAAGAATAATGAAGCGTTTCAGTCTGTGAAGACGGCAGAACAGACAATATTTAAAGTGATACTTAAACTGAGAGAAAACGACAACAGTCCATCAGAAAAGACACGAGGGGATGAAGTGATGAAGCCTCCGTTTGAAGGCGTTAAAGGTTCGTTTGTAGGAACCCAAAACTTTCAGGTATTTGTATGAAGTACCTGCTGTTTACTTACAGAAGTACATATTGTAAAGTTGCAGTTATGCAGTTATGTAGTTAATATCCTGTGTGTGTGTTTGCGTCTAAAGTTTGAGTCATCAGTCTGAATTAATTCACTTCAAATGAAAGAGTTGGATTTTCACTGTCAAGGACTGAAGGGAACGTCCTCCACGTCTTTGTGAGACGCTCAGACTGTGGAATGCTTCTGCTAATTATCTTTTATGAAGTGAAGCGGAGAGCAGGTAGGAGTCAGGCAGCTTTCTCAGCAC
Organism: Chaetodon trifascialis; assembly: GCF_039877785.1. Lineage (NCBI taxonomy): Eukaryota > Metazoa > Chordata > Actinopteri > Chaetodontiformes > Chaetodontidae > Chaetodon > Chaetodon trifascialis. The sequence continues at coordinate 29,660,640 of NC_092060.1, forward strand.
GCGGCCTTGATGGCCGGGCCAAACTTTTTGTCCTTCCTTTAATCACATCAGTCAGAAGATTAGAGCTCGTTTCCACCACTGTTAGCATGTTTACCTGCAGCAGGAAGCGTCTCAACCCAGAATCAACACACAGAAAGAGCGGAGACGATCACTGGAAGATTAAGAAACTCAAACGGTGAAACTTTCCTTCGCCAGTAAAACACTGGGTGGAAAAATATGCAAAACATCTGGACGTTTTCCAGCTGTTGACAGCAGCCAAACCGGGTATTTAAAGCTGAATCGTGGTCTTTTCCGAACCCTAACCAATGAACCTGATCAAGTCTCACCAAAGTAAAGTACCAGCTTTTATTGTGCCGGTTTGCTTTTGCTGCCGCTGTGGGCTGTGTCGTGGACTGGCTCAGGGTCCGGGTCCTCAGGTCTGCTCAGACCAGCTCTCAGATCCACGTCAGACTGCAGTTCACACTGTTCAGACAAGAATTAAGACACACACAAACAATATAGATGCACACCGAGAGTCGATATGTGGATGCAGTCGTCCCCCTCCTCCTCCACCTGTTCTCCTTCCTCCCTCCTCCTCTTCCTCCTCAGACAGGAGGCGCTGATGGAATCAAAGCAGCATCGATGTCGCCTTTGAAGTCGGGATGGAGAGATGAAAGGAGTTCTGACCTCTCCTCCCTCCATCACCTCCTCCCTCCCTCTCCCTATACCCCCCCCATGCTCACTCTCCTCTTCCCTCCACTCGCAATTTTGCTCTCAGACAGGATATCATCATCATCTTTCCCTCCAAAATAAGGGCGTGTTGCCCCGCCCCTCACTGGACAGGTGGAAAATGAAGCTTTCTAACAGGAGACCGAACATGAAGACGTAGTTCAGCGTTTGCAGGCGGACGCTGAGCCGCTCCTCCATGTCTGATGGCCGTTCCCTGACCTTCACTGAGGAAGACTGTCCTCCATCGCAGATGAAGATGTCCGTCCCGTCTGTCTGTAATAGTTTGATTTTATTGTTTTACCTCTCCGACCGACCGGATTAGCACCAGGAGGCGGAACTCGGAGCAGACCCCGCTCACAGCTCTGAAGCGGTGTGTTTGTTTTAACGCTGTTAGCGAGCGCGTTAGCGTCGGTTCGTGTGTAGGCGGGACCTGTGTGGGTTGCGGAGCAGTGTCTCATTGGCTGCCGGCAGGTGTGTTTTCTGAGTGGCGGCTCTCTAATGAGCGCCCGTGGGAATCGGACTACAGGCTGGCGCTCTAACAGGCCCGCGGGCAGAAAGGCCTCCATCTCCCATCATGCCCCCCCTCGCACCTCGAGCTCTGTAGCTCACGCTGCATTCAGAGCATCAGGGAGATGTGGTAAAAGGCAGTTTCCTCTGAGTGAAACACCCCTCAGCTTATTGTTCGGACTATAAATACTACAGCGTAGCGGCTCGGCTTTGGACACGTTTCAGCTTCGTGAGCAGAAGCTGCAGGTTTTGTTCCAGAAGTAAAAAAAACTCATTCAGAATATCGCCAACATTTGTAAGAATGATGACAACCAAACGTACGGCGCTGGACCTCAGCGGTTACTGTGTCTGATTTTCAATATGGATGCTCGTCAGTGGCCTTTAATAAACAACATTCCCCACAAGCCCGAGACATTCATGGGAGACAGCACAGCGAGCGTTGGAGGGGTCAAATCACACCTGTTCATAATGAGGACAGAGGAGCAAGCAGTGTGTGGACAGTTTGACTTAAAGTCCAGAGAGATGAAGGAAGTTCTTTTAAAAGGTAAACAAACATGGCTGCCCTTGGCACGCTCACACACACACACGCACGCACGCACGCACGCACGCACGCACGCACGCACGCACGCACGCACGCACGCACGCACGCACGCACGCGCGCACCCCCTCGATCAGACCACAGCACATCAGTGTTCATGCTGTCAGTGCATCTTGACATGTCAACTCCTGACGGGGTTACACTTGTTGATTTGTTGATGCTATCACACACACACACACACACACACACACACACACACACACACACACACACACACACACACACACACACACACTCTGTCAGTTTGTCACCTGATGCCTCAATCCACCTCACAGAAAGCTGTCAGTCATCCTGACAGCCATATTGTTAGTAGCGACCCAGAAGCAAAATGACTTCTTGTGTGTCTGTGTACGTGTGTCTGTGTACGTGTGTGTGTGTATGTGTATGTGTATGTGTATGTGTGTTCATTCTTTGTTTTTTGCTGCAGCATCAGTCTGTGCTGATACATCCTGTGATCTGTAAATCAAACTGTAGCCCCGCCCACATCTAAAGCTCAGCTCATGTGATTGGATCCTGCTGTCTCCCTCAGATTGATTGACAGGTCATTGAACACAGTGACTAACATCCTCATCTCAGCTCTCTGTAACGTGTTTTTATCAGTAATGTTGCAGTAAAACCTCTTGTTTGTGTACATACTGTATACAATTACTTCTATTTTTACAAATAGTTGCCTGGCAACCACAGACACTCCAGGAAGTAACTGGCCATTGGCCGACGTGTAGCCCACCTTGCGATACAAACATCAGTTTAAACAATCGACGTACGACTTGTTAGTGAGTGAGCTTTGAAGGTGGACAGAGCCAACCAAACTTATGCTAAGCTAGGCTAACGTCTCCTGGCTGTAGCTTCGTATGTGCTGTTGATGAATAATGTTGAAACATAAAACTCTTCATATTATTTCTGATATTTATTGCTTTGTGGTGTCTCGATTGTCTCACCTGTAGTGCAAAATAGAGAGGGGTCAGTGGTGCGTTCAAGGAAGCTCAGACTTTTGAATGTAAGCTACAGAACTGTGCAGGTGGTTTTATATTTATCCATTCTTCATTCAGTGTTTTATGTTCCTGATGTCCAGCATCCTGCTGCCTGCAGCACCCACATTTCTCCTATGGGCGGTCAATAAAGTGTTATTTCTTTCCATGCTGTGCACAAGGCTTTGCTGCATGTGGACCTGACAGGACGTCCAACTGTCCACTGACAGTCAAAAAGTCAAATGAGTGACAGGAGTTAAGGGGGACGCTGGCAGACTTTGTTCTTAGTGCTGTAAAACTTGCATCATGTGACTCTGGAGCCCTGCTCACATGACCCAGTGAGTCCAGTATTCGCCCTCTTTTCGCTCAGTTTTTGGCCTCCACCACCTCCCGAGGGCAAAATTTGGCTCATTAGCTGCTAAATGCTGCGCTGCGTCCACCAGCTCGTCTCTAACTGTCTGCTGCTGAGCGGGTCGAGCATCAATTGCTGCAGACGAACATGACGCTGTGAGTGAACGATGAGCTGAAAGTCACCAGGAAACCTGAAAGCGGTTTTCACGGTAAACCTGAGCAGTGTGAAGCCCGGCTTGGCTCAGAATGGTTTTAATGACTCTGACCTTTGTTCCAGGTCAGATCAGTGTCCGTCCAGGTCTTTCACGATGGACGGTGTGATGAGCGTGGTTCAGGGGACACTATAGCACTCAGACGATCTGAGCAAAACACATTTAAAGAGAAAATGAGGCTGAAATCAGCGTCTCCCAGCATGCAGTGTGCACGCCGCGTCTCAGATGGAGCAGCTTTAAGTGATTTCATGCCAGAAGGAACAACAATGACGAGCAACACAAGCGCTGAGCCGTAGTATTTTCTAACGTGATGGTTATTGATCTGCAGTGAATACAGTTCATTCCCAGACGACTTTAGGACGACCGCTGAGGTAATTTCATCTCGTGCCATTAAATGCACGAGCGCAGTGAATCATTTCTGTCAATGCAAAGCAGGAAATGAGCTTTCTTTATTAGAAAACACAGCTGTAAGTGGGATCAAGGAGACTCTCGAGGATCCTGGTCTCAAACACAGAACGTCTCAAGAGAGCTCTCAGTCATTCATGAGGCCGCCGGTCAGTTCCTGTTCATCAATAATGGATTTCAATGAAAGTGAGCATGAATAACAGCTTGGCAGCTTCTCTTCAGGTTCGCTGGCGGGGAAAGATGGTGGTCGCAGTGAGAAGGACGACGTGGTGGTGGAGCGTCTTCACTGGCGGTGCAGGCGAAGCTCGCTTCTCCACACACGTCTGTGTCTCAATGTATTTTCTCAGAAATGGTTTCTGTCGCCGCAGAGCACTAATGGCTGCTCTTACAGGGTAGGACATGTGACTCGCCGCCCTCTGTGCACGATGCAAGCCGCTCCACGGCGCCCTTTCACACGGGAAAATGCCCTCTGGAGAAAACGTCAGCGTCTGCTTTCTAACTTCACTGAGACTTTAAAATCCAGTTCAGGCTGAAAACCCCAAACAGCTCATGTCGTCCTCACTGGCAGACATGTTTCAGGGAGCGAGCGGTCAGCGTCAGGCCACCATCGAACACCTCACCAAGTGTCTGATGGAGGTCCTTGAGTTCCTGATCTGATCCTCCTCTTCCACAGAGGATGATGACGGCGATGAAGGTAGTAGCTTGATGATCGTGGGAAGTTTGGAGATGAGAAGAACTTCACAAGTGACTGGTTAATGGCACAGCCAGCATAACGCACATACGAGAAGGTGGAAACACATCGCTGCGTTTATGAATATTTATAAAAGCAACAGAGTCAGTGAAGAGCAGTTTATGTAAACAGAAGAGTGCAAACACTGAATGATTCATGCAACAGGTCACTTTGTGTTATTGTTATGTACTCTGTGTGAGTACATGTGTGTACAGAGTACACACTACAGAGTACTGCGAGTTGCATTTGGATGATGCAGTAGTCCTGAATGAAGGAAGATGAAGTCATTCTGCCTTCGTCATCCTCACCAGAAAGACTCATTCCATACAAAACATGACGAAGCTGTTCACTGCAGACAGACAGACAGACAGGCAGAGAGACAAGCAGAGAGACAGACAGACAGACAGACAGACAGGCAGAGAGACAGACAGATAGACAGACAGACAGACAGACAGACAGACAGACAGACAGACAGACAGACAGGCAGGCAGACAGACAGACAGAGAGACAAGCAGAGAGACAGACAGACAGACAGACAGACAGACAGACAGACAGACAGACAGACAGACAAGCAGAGAGACACAGACAGACAGAGAGACAGACAGACAGACAGACAGACAGGCAGGCAGGCAGGCAGGCAGGCAGGCAGACAGATAGACAAGCAGAGAGACAGACAGGCAGAGAGACAGACAGATAGAGAGACAGGCAGAGAGACAGACAGACAGACAGACAGGCAGGCAGGCAGGCAGACAGACAGACAGACAGACAGACAGACAGACAGACAGACAGACAGACAGAGAGAGAGACAGACAGACAGGCAGGCAGACAGACAGACAGACAGACAGACAGACAGGCAGAGAGACAGACAGATAGACAAGCAGAGAGACAGACAGACAGACAGGCAGGCAGACAGACAGACAGACAGGCAGAGAGACAGAGAGACAAGCAGAGAGACAGACAGACAGAGAGACAGACAGATAGAGAGACAGGCAGAGACACAGACAGACAGAGAGACAGACAGAGAGACAGGCAGAGAGACAGACAGATAGAGAGACAGGCAGAGAGACAAGCAGAGAGACAGACAGAGAGAGAGACAGACAGGCAGAGAGACAGACAGGTGGAGCAGAGTAGTGATGAAGTCTTTTTGAATAATTATAAATAATAATTAATGGTAATCAGCCCTCTGTTGGTGGTTGACCTCGCTGTTACTATGGAGACCACAACACACAAACACAAACAGTGGCTGCACTGTGGAGCTGTGCGTGCGCGTGTGCGTGCACGTGTGTTTTATTTCATTTCATTTGAGACGAGCGTAACTGTTCTGTTGCTGGCAGCACATTAATGTGTGTGTTGCATTAATGAGAAAGGATGATGACACACACACACACACACACACACACACACAATAAATGGCTCACTCAATGCTCAAGGGTGTGTGTGTGATTGTGTATATGTGTGTGTGTATTAGTATTACTGTGTGTGTTTCGTGTTGGGGGTGGAGCCGGCAGATTGATTGACAGTATTTTGCAGTGGGCGCCATGGTAACAGATGTTAGAGGAGAGGGAGCACGTTTAGACGAAGAGCCTTAAATCTGAACTGTCCTCCTCATCATCATCATGAAGCTGCTCCGTTTGACAGATGAGGACAGACTGGACGGACATTTGACGATACCGTGATGAGACGACGACCTCTGACTGCTCTGACCAATCAGTTTAAACACAGAAAACACAAACCGAGTACTGAAAACATAAACCGAGTACTGAAAACACAAACCGAGTACTGAAAACAAATGAATACTGAAAACACAAACCGAGTACTGAAAACACAGACCGAGTACTGAAAACATAAACTGAGTACTGAAAACAAACGAGTACTGAAAACACAAACGAATACTAAAAACACAAACTGAAAACATAAACCGAGTGCTGAATACACAAACAAGTACTGAAAACGCAAACGAGTACTGAAAACACAAACTGAAAACACAAACCGAGTACTGAATACACAAACAAGTACTGAAAACGCAAACGAGTACTGAAAACACAAATGAATACTGAAAACACAAACCGAGTACTGAATACACAAACAAGTACTGAAAACGCAAACTCAGTACTGAACTGAGTACTTGTGGTCCCTCCTCGTGTTTTGACGTGTTTGTTGTCAGCTGGTCGCTGACCTCACCGTGTTGGCTCCTCATTGGATAATGAACAGCATCTATTCAGGAGGGTCAGAGGTCACCTGACAAACAGCAAGAGGCCGACCGTTGTGTTTACAGCTGTCTGTGTCTCCGTGACGCCCGGCCAGTCAGACGCAGCGACTGCAGACCCGCCCACTGTCACCTCGCTGTTGATGTTTCTGTCGTCTGATTGGCCGACCCGTCGGCCTGTTAATTATGCCACTTCATCTTCTCTCTACACGGCGATTAATACTGATTTGCATACTTAAAAGCATCTTTCAAACCCCTCCACACGCACACACAGAAATAAAACAGGCACTGTCGCCATGGTTACTGCACCATGGCGAGACAAATGGCAGTTCGCAGCCTCACAGAGCTGCGTCTGTCCAACCTGTAACTTCAGTTCAGGGCGTCTGATTAAAGGACAGCTCCGGTGTTTTTACAAAATGCAAAATGCAAAGTGGTCGTTGGTGCGTTCAGGGAAGCTCAGACTTTTGAAACATATGAGATTTAACATGTGAGAGGTTTCTAACTGACAACTGCTGCTGATGCGTTTGTTTACTTGTTTATTCAGTTTTTTGTACGTGCGTGAGGAGAAGAGGTGCCGGCTTTCAGGCCCATCAGATGAAGATGAAGTTAGTAAAAGGTCCTCAGTTTGATAAATAAACAGAAAACCTAAACGCACCATTCTGTCCCCGCTCTTCCTCTCTACTCCTCATCCTTTCTTCCGCCTCCCTTTGTGTTGCAGGTCATCCGGCAAACGGGTTAATTAGCTGAATAAAGTGCTCTGCGGAGGAAATGTCAGGCTCGCTGGCTGCGGGTTGACTTCCTGGATGGGAGGTGAAAGGTTGCCGCCGGGTTGACTGAACTTTTTCCCTCTCACCTTTATCTAAATGTCACCCAGGAGCCATTAGCGTGGGCTCCATCGGGCGACGCTTCATGTGGCGGACTGAAGGCGAGACGTCCTCGCCGCCGCTGATGGACCTGGCGACCCCTGAGACGCCCCTGAACGCTCAACCAGCGTGAAACCTCCGAGGTTCAACGGGGCGCCAAGAGGAGTCTTCACTTCCTGTTTCTGAAGGTCCTGCAGGATGGTGATGCATTCATGGCTTTTGGGCGAAACTGTAAATTTCAGCTTCCTACATGAGCTCAAATCTGAATGTTAGATTTCTCAAAGTTATGATTCACGCTCTCCAGAGGATGATCCTTCATGATATTAGAGACCCTGATGGCTCCTCTCGTACCTCCACGATGGCTGTCTGGAAAACGAGGGGCTGGATTTACGTGAAGGTTTCGTGGATCTACATTCAGAGGATGAACTCCCTGACCTTTCCTCTGGTGCTGTCATCAAACAACATTTTTCACATGTACGCAAACATGTCAGAAGATTGTGTTTAACGAATTTAAAAACTCCTGAACAGAAAGTAAAAAAACTCAATGTAAGTAGTTTTAAGTATTGTTTTTCTAATCCCCTCAGACTTACCTTCGGACCCTTTGTGGGGTCCCAACCCTCAGCTTGGGCCACATCACTGCGTGTGAATGGATTGAGTCAAGGACCGTGACGATGGACGCTCTGAGTCTTTGTTCTGTCAGATCTGATAACACAAAACATTCATTTTAATCCATTCGCTTCTTTTTAATTTGGCATTTTGCGACTAAAGCTCATAACGTGAAGGTTCACTGATGACCTTTGATGAAACTGGTTTCACAGAAAAATCTCAACTCAAAGTCAGTTCGAAAGGACATTTCAGCCTCCAGAGATCCTCTCTTCCTCATTCTGCGTGAGACGTTAGCACTTCCTGTCTGCACTGTGAACATGGACCGGTCCATCCATGTTTTTTGATATTTGCAGCATTTTTCTCTTGCAGTGTTTGTTTTATGTGTTTGTGTGTTTTTGGTGTTGCATCATTCTTGTGTTTCAGTGGCGTAGCCACACAAGGGCCAATGTGGGCCAGCGCCACTGTGATTGACAGCTGGCCCACCCTATCAGAAGTGCCCGGCATTAACTTGAAAGGAAGGTTGCATTAGGGAATGAGTCTGCGTCCTCGGTAGAGGTGATGGACAGCTGTCTGCCGGACATTTTCCTGAGTGTCAACAAGCTGTTGAGAGTCACGATAACGCTCGCCACAACCTCATGCACATGCTCTCGTCTCTCTCTCTCTCTCTCTCTCTCTCTCTCTCTCTA
>NC_092060.1:29669679-29729679 GCF_039877785.1 Chaetodon trifascialis
TGTCTGACCATTTTGTTGTTGTTGTTGTTGTTGTTGTTGTTGTTGTTGTTGTTACATGTTTACAAAGCGCTGGCGATCGCCTACAGCGTTAGTCTGGCGTACGTGTTTGTGCTCATATTCAGCCCAGGTGGCTTCATGTGGTTCTCTTCTTCGTGGTCTTGACCAGCTATTTGGCAAGTCTTTATGTTTGATGTTAAAGTCACATGCAGGCATGTAAGTCGTGCCTTAAATTCTCCCCGGGGATGAATAAAGTCTAATCTATTTATCAGTCGCCTGATCTGTGATGAAATCACGTGTTGTTGTTATTTTTATTTCGGGACAGTTGCTGCAGGCCTACTGCCTATATCGGAATTTAAAAAAAAGTACAAATAGTGGCCCACGCCACTTCGCAAAGGTCCACCCTGTTGAAAAATCCTGGCTTCGCCGCTGCTGTGTTTGCAGCGTTTTGCCCTTGTCGGCCACCGTAGTGTCATGAGTCTGAAAACAAACAAACAACAACATTGATTGGTCATGAGACTTGCTCTCGTCACGCAGCGAGCGAGCGAGCGTCGTGTTCAGTCTCACTTCATACATGCAGATTATTCTTTTCAGGACATAAACAGGGACCGTTTGTAATTAGTAAATATTACTTTAGAGCCCCATTAACGCACCATTGTATCCGCGTCTTTTCCTGGGCTTCATGGGAAAGAAGAAAACTCAACCACGTACAGACATAAAACACACAATCCACAATATTAAGTTCAATCAGCTCCCCACTGCCGCCCATAATGTCACATTCACTTCAACTGCACGCCAAGAATGAGGCTGATTGCTGCGGCTCATAGTTTACTGCTCACTTATAATGTGGCTCATTAGGAGGCTTTTCAACTGTTTCTTCACTACAATCGTTGTTTGGTGCTTTTATATCAGAGAGCAGATTATTCCATTGAGTAAGTGAGCCGAACACGTCTGCCGCATGAAAACAAATACGGAGAGAACTCACTGATTTCAGGCACATCGTGTTTATCTGGATGTACATTCATAGAGCCGTTTACTACGCAGAGAGAGAGAAAAATGACTGAAGCTGAGCGAAAAGGAGGTCAGTGTGTAAAACGCCGTACACGATATGGCCAAAAGTATGTGGACGCTTGAATGGCAGGGATTTTCATTCAGACAGCAGAGCATCAGCGAGGCGATGGCGGCCGTCACGACGTTTCACACACATGTCGGCGATTCTCCGCTCGCACATTTTACACAAAACGGCGAGGCGGAGTCACGGCGCAGTGTTCCCGCCTTCCACAGAGCCACAACCAATGACATCGTACATCCAACCGCAGGTTCCCCAGAGACTTCAGCATTATCAACCTCCAGCAGAGATTCATTATTTATGCTCTACCTTTCACACACACACACACACACACACACACACACACACACACACACACACACACACACACAACCTCTGGAGGTTAATCTAATTTGTAAACTGTGTGTGTGTGAGCTCCTGCAAGCAATTTGTCACTCCTTCATACTGCAAATACTTCATTAGTTGACGCTGCTTCGCTCTCTTTTCCTCTCATTGTTCTTCTTCTGTCACGCTAAACTAAAAGCTGTGATTCCTTTCGTTTCATATGTTTTTTATTTTCACGTTGCCGCTGCAGCTCTGTGATGTTCCCCCGCTCGCCTCTTCCCTGGTTTCCTGTTACTGTTTGTTGCTGCTACGCGCCGATTTCCCCTCAGGGATCAATAAAGTTTCATCTGATCTTATCGATAGATGTTTACTGTCGGTGTCTAATTAATTTGGCTCGTTAGCAGCAGGTAGCCGCCGCAGATTACAGATTACAGTCTATTCATCAAAGCGGTGCGAGGCGAGCCGCTGAATGTAAAACAGCTTCCTGCTGCAGGAAGAGAAGCCGAGCCTCCGTCCTCCTCCTGCGTGACCTCTGACCTCCAGGCTCTTGGCGCTGGACTCCAGGTCAGGGGAGCAGCTCACCTGGGACATCCTCCTGTTGGCTGTGTTACTCAGTTTTCTGTGTGTGTGTGTATGCAGTGCAGAGCTGCGTCCAGGGTGTGTTTAGTGTGTATAAGTACACACTTCAGTGTACTTTGGTCTGGGTCTGTTCTTCCTGGTTTATTCTAAAGCATACAAAGATTTGTCCAACGTTTTTTAATGTTTGCTCGAGCTTGTGTCGTTCTGGCTCAGAGCATCTGGATCAAGTGGTTTTTCCTTCTGGGTTTGATCTAAATGGGTTTTACAGGAAGGAGATCCGGCGTTTTTAAAAGGGAGCCGCTGCTTTAGAGAAACTTCCTCCAGCTTTGTGTTTGAGCCTGTCCTCTCTCAACATGGCGGCGTCCTCCCGCACAAAGCAGCTCTGTGAAGAGATGCTTCACCTGTTTGGTGTTAGAAGGTCCGCTGAGCTCCGACCTCGACCTCGTCCAACACCTTCAGGACCTCGCGGCTCTACAAATCAGACGCCTCTCTGGATTATGTTCAATGGCAGCAGCTTTTACCTTCTTAAGAGTTTGCCTTTCTAAAGCGTCTGCACATGGCAGCTGTGGTTTGGTTGGAGGTTTGGCTGTTGTGGTCGTGGTTTAGTGGGATGACTGGGAGCAAATCCCTGAAAGCACAGGAAGGTCTGCTTTAGATTCCTGTGTTGCACCGTCTCATACAGTTGGGACGTCGGGGTGTCCACATACTTTTGGCCATGCGGTGGACAGCTTTCATGTGTCTGGCTCGGGGTCACGTGGGTCCTTTCAGTCCACAGACGTCTGGAGGGAAATTGTTAATAATCGCCCTTCAAATGAGTCATTTGTGCGCTGAAATTACAAATCGTTCTGGAATTCCTCATCTGGGACTCTTATTTTTGCCTTACTTTCATATATTGGACCATTGAATTACTTCATTCATTCCATCGCATTAATAATTCAATAATTCAGTTCAATAATTAATATTGTTATCAGCGCCTTTCCATTTGTCCCTGCCCCCTCGACACCTTCACTTTGGACCACTTGGATTAATGCAGTTTAACTTTGTTGAAACTCTGATTGGATGTTTCTTACAGAAATGCTCTCTGGGACTCGTAGTCAACTTCTCTCCTGGAGTTCAGTCTTATACTTTTTTAGTGAGTCGACGAAGCAGAACCAATTTTTTACAGCACTGTTTCTCTTTGTTTTATGATTAATGATGATTATCTGCGGAGGATTAGAATGACTCCTGTTTTTCTGTCATGATAATTAGCTTCATTTCCCAAACAGTCAGAGCCGGCGTGTGTTTTTTATGCTCACATGTTGCTTTTAGTCCGTCTGTCTGCAGGTACAACGGCTTTCAAATGACGGAGAAAAAACTCATAAAAACAGGAGACAAGGTCCAATTTTTCCCCTTAATTGCATTAAAGATGCAAAAAGTTCAGCTGTTTTTGAGGCCATGTTTTACATTAAATTCTGATGCATTATTATTTTTTAACAGAAGTTTTAATGAGCTGTGATGGAAGAAGTATTCAAATCATTTACTGAAGTGCAGTATTATCAGCAAAATGTACTTAAAGTATCAAAAGTGAAAATACTCCTGTGCAGAGTGGCTTTCACAGTGAGGTGTTATTGTAAATCATTCTGTCGTTCAGTGTTTATCACTGATAAATTCATCTAAGCGCATTTTAATGTGTAGTTTGTCCATGTGGAGACAGTCATATGTGACTGAGGAGAGAAGGTTTTTATGAGTAAAATATAACTAAAAATGTCCAATATTTACCTCTAAAATGTAGTGCAGTAGAAGTACAAACACAATAGAAACACTCAGCTAAATGTACAGTACTTGAGTAAATGTACTTAGTTACTTTCCACCACTGTGTCATCTGAACGAGGCTTCAGTGTTAAAATGTCCAAACAGCGGCGTGCACTTGAACGCAGCACGGTTGGCCTGCTGTCACACAGAGCGCAGCCGCGGTCTGTCCAACGGGGACAGTCCTTTCCATGGCGTGTCTCCAGGGAGACGCTCACCTCCACACCCCCCACCAATCACTGCAGCCCCCAAACCTCCACCCAGACCCCACACTCTAACGTATGAAAGGCGTAGTCGTGGCCTCTCAAACAGGAGTTTTATGCAAATTAGCTGAATGTTTGGTCCAGTTTGTTGTCTCTGCCCTGAGAAGCCTCCTGATTGGAGCATCACGACTACAGATTCAACTGTACATTAACCTGATAGCGTGTACTTGTATTACTTTACTGTAATGTAACACTTACAGACCCAGACAGACTCGCATCAAAGGACACGTTAATTTAAAATACATATCTAATAACCACAAAGCAATTCTGTGATAAACACACAAAGGAGGACGTTTAGAAACCGTCGCTGAGCATCAATCAAGTCATCAATAACAACAAAATAATGAGCATTATATCTGCTGGAATCACTTTGTAAGTGAGACCAAAGGAAACTTCGAACTCTGTCATCTAACTTCATAACCAGGATTATGAATGTGAGCGCAGCCGAGCTGAGCCGCAGAGGACAGACGGGGAATATTGATAAGGATATTACAGCTGATCAGCCAGGGTCCGCGCAGGCCGGAGGGTTAATTACTGAGAGGGATGCTGGGAAACACAGTCGACCGCAGTAGTTTAAACTCCTCTGGAGACGAAGCTGCCGTGGCGTGTCTTCAGGAAGACGACGAGGAAAAACAAATGGAGGAAACAGACAGAGACTAAACGGTATTGACATCGCTGCTGGCTGCTTTGTTCGAAGGCGCTGTCGGTGGCAGAGGGGTGGGCTTTGCTAGCACAGGAAGACCAGTGACAGGAGCATGTAGGGACATTTATTTAGAATATGTAATGTGGGTTTTTTACAGTTTTGTCAGCAGCTCACCCTTTATAGGGATGTGCACTCGTCCTCTTAGTTATTTTAGTTTACGCTCTCTTCGCATGACGTCTTATAAGATTCAAGCTTCACATCTGTGAGAGCTGAAACTCACCTGTCAGAGCAGCTGTCCCACACCCCCAAAAGGCCCTGAAAGCCCCACAATTGTACAATTATTTTTCAGTAATTTGATAAATTATAGATTTCATTGGAGCATTTTCACCTTCACAGCTCAGTGACGCCACCACGGGAAGGAGAGAAGATCCAAAGTGGAGGAAGTTATCGAAGCATCCTCTATGAAAGGAGTACGTGCTGTTATGATACAACAAAAAAATAAAAAATCTATTCAGTCACCAGAAGGCACAAAAACTGAGCGCTCACACATGTATTTCGTTTCCTAAAGATGAAAGCAATGATCAAATGCTAACAGAAACATGAACCAACAGCAGATTTCATTTAATCTGAGCCAATCAGGAGCACAGGCTGTGACCAGGAAGTAGACCTATCCAATGACAAAAGTTCTCCAACCACGCCCAAAATGCAAACAAGCAAAATGAATGTGCTAATGTTTGATCTTGTGAAGCAGGACAGTCCACGGAGGTGAGCCAGAGACGGCTGCTGAGGGTCAGGCAGCATGTCGAGGCGCAGCGTTTCCATCAGGACTGCTGGGAATTAAAGGGTGTGTGAATCCTCGCAATGCGCCGCAGCTATGTTCATCAACCCTCCCTGTTCTCTGATCTTGATCTCTGTAATTAACCAAAAGTAAACTGCTATTTACTGAAACCTTGATTAGCATGGCGGCAAAGTAGCTACAGTAAATATTGCTCAGAAATGTCAAGCAAAAAGAAAATAAATCCTCTCACAGGCTGTTATTAATTTTACTTCAGAGCATCCCAGATAGAAACGCACGGCTCTGTCACGCTGTTGGCTCGTGCAGGCGTCCGTCAGCTCGGGGTTATGCTAACGGGCTAACAGGCTGACCTGAAGCAGCTTCAGAGCGCCCGGCTGTTTGCACTAACAGACGTGTTTATGGGATGTTTCTGAAATGGAAATATTAGTCACTGGTATCTGAAGCCCAGCAGACCGCTCGCTCCAACACAATCACTATCATAAATTACACATGGAGAATGAACATGGCTAACGTTAGCTGCTAACGACACTCTCACCTGTGCAACTTCCTTCAAAGTGCTGGCAGCGTTAAGAGTTTTTAGAAGTAGAGATTGCAGTATTTTTCAGTATGCACAGCAGGACCTTGTTGTATAATGTTGCTGCCTCAATCCCTGCATTCAGAGGTATAAAGAGGAAAGAGTAGACGTCAGGCACGTCCGGGGGTGTGTGTGTGTGTGTGTGTGTGTGTGTGTGTGTGTGTGTGTGTGTGTGTAAAAGTCCGTCTGTGTGGCCCAAAATAATAATAAATAAAACAAAATAATAATAATTTCGATCTACCTTGGTCGGTCACATGATCCACAACGTGCCCTCACTCTGCCGTCGCTGCCCTGACGCGTCCTGCTGCAAATCGCTGAGCTATAGCCCCCATTTTGCACACACAGTGTGTGTCAGGCTTTTTTGTTTGTTTGTTTCTGTATGTTTCTCTTGTCATGGGCATTAGAGAGATATCATGTGTTATTTTACTGTCAAGCTGTTTTTTCCTATGTTTCTAGAGGCAATGAGGCATAGACTATGTTATTTTACTAAAACTATGCAATATGCATATTCACATAATTTTGGACTATTACAGTATAAATACAACAATAATAGAAGAATCTGAATTTTGATTTTCTCAACCTCTCATTTAAACATATCGGTACTTGTTTGTTTATAACATTGACACACAAATTAAATATAATATGCATACAAATTATATAAGTTTTAGAACCTTGCTGTCAAAGTCGATAGTCAAACTGAATAAAAGCACAAAAATATTTAAATACATGATTTCTATATCATTTAATTATTTTTTGCTCTATTAATTTAGCGCTAGGAATAATAAAGAGCAGATTGTGAATGGATTAAATTTGTGGCTATACAGTACAATTTTTGAAAAGGTATGAAATGTCATATCCGCAGCAGCAGCCTCCTCACCAACCCCCTCAACAGAAGCTGTTCAGTGTACCCCATCAGGCAAAACCGAGACTAATGTTGCTTTGCACTGGCCTCTAACAGATATGTGAGGTGTGGATGATGATATGGTATGTTGTGATTCCATGTTACATTCTTTATGAATATGGGTTGCTACCATTCAACCGGTTATATTGCAAGGTATGTTTCTGTATGGCGTTTCAAATTCGTGCTCCATGTGCCCCCTTTTAACTTTGAGCACCTGCCCTCCAAAGGTCTCTGCACGGCCCTGGTAGATGTACAGTTTAAAAAAAGGAACATGAAAAGTACTTGTTACTTAAAAAACTACAGTTTTACTCCAATGTGGTACTCACTGCACATTACTACCCACCCCTGCTGCAGGGTTTACTTCAATTCTGATTATTATAAGGACAAAAAACAACACTTGATTCCACCGGTAATTCAATTTAAGAAATGTACAACTATGCTTTTAACTACATTTCCCATGAGTCTTTGTACCGTGTGTCTGCTGTCATATAGGGGCGTGAATCACGATATAACAGTACCACTGTGAAAGTCAGTTTATAAATATTTGTACGTTCCATTTTTTACTACTTTAAATCTACTTCATTTTCACCACTTCTCAGATGGAAGGATATATATATATATATATATATATATATATATATATATATACACACACACACACACACATACATACATACACACACACACACACACACACACACACACACACACACACATACACATATATATACATATATATTACATATATATACACATATATAAATATGTGTGTGTGTATATGTGTGTGTGTGTGTGTGTATATATATATATATATATATATTTTATATATGAATAAAATGCTCTGCAATGGCTCGTTCTGCTTTACACATACTGCACTTTATTATTTCTTAAGTCAAAGCATTCCTCTGTAGAAAATATGATTTAAGAGCAATCAGTCCAGTACTGCAGTATGTTTACTTACTGCGTGAAGTACTCGCAGAATTCTTCAGAGATTATTGTGACAGCTTGGCCTAAATGTCAACGCACGCCGCAAAATAATCTCCTTATCAAGTCATTTTGTCCCTGAAACTCTTACATTCTTGTTCCAAATAGCTTCTAAAATACTTTGGTGTTTCTTCTTTCTGGTGCAGCATTCTTCCTTCATGCTGTACAAAGACGAGCATTTCTGGAAAATTCTTTAGAAAGAAAAAAACCTTACAGACTGAAATGTTTGTTTGATTTTCACTTCAGGTTTTTTGGGCTCTGTTAAGACAGAAAATTGTTGGTAGGTTGGAGATTTTTCTTTTGTAGCGTAACAGTAATTCGTGCCCTCGAAAAGCAAAAGGTGAAATACATTTTAAAGAAGGCCTTTTAATTCTTTCTGAATGATGCATTTGGATTAGCTCACTAAGCTGATGCACTGAAACTGAGGCGGCCATATGCAAAAACATAATCCATATGTTTTGTGTGTAATATCTCTGCACAGTAAGCTGCTTTGAGAACGGCCTCCCTCCACCACATGCTGCGGTGTCTTCATACAACAGCCACTGTTGCTATAACAGCCATAGTGTGGAGTAAATATCAGTATATTTCACACTATAGACTCCATTTTGTCATGTTTCTCCTGCTGTCCCCGCTCCACAGTGGCGGGAAAAGCCTGCACTCTGAGCTCGAGCTCGGCCTCGCTCAGCCCGCCCGTCACGTGCCGCTTGTGGCCTGTAGGTGGCGCTCAGAGCGCGGGAGACGGCTGCTTTCCGCCTCTCTGTGGCAGGACGAAGCGGGGAGGGAGGAAGGTGGAGAGACGCCGAAACATGGTTAAAGAAGGGAGAGAGAGATGACAGAAAAAAAAAAGAAAGAGGCATAAGCATGGAAACATTTATTTACTGTACATATTTATGTGTGGGTGGAAATGGAGGGAGGGAAATCCTACAGTTGGGGTTTGACCGTATGAATCGCAGAGTACGGCGGCTGACGGGTGTCCAGTCAGCAGCCTGTTTGAGCGTCTTTAACCGCAGCTACACCCTTTTACATTTAATTTCGGGTGATGGAGACTCGGACCTGTGACTCCGAGCTGACTTTGCCGCATACAGTCGCAGTTTAAACGGCGAGAAACAGAGAAGCACACCGGCTCCGGTTGCTCGCTAATGGCAGCTAATAGAAGTCACCATATGAAAAAAAAATGACAGATAATGTTGGGAAATCCAAGAAGAGTTTAGTTGTTGGGGTGGATGCTCGCTCCGCCCCCCTCCCCCGGTGTAGTGTATAGAGAGTGTATGGGGGAGGGAGGGGGAGGATGGGGGAGAGCTGAGTGGAGAGAGAGAGAGAGAGAGAGAGAGAGAGCGAGAGCGAGAGGAAGGGAGGGAGGGAAGCGCGAGCGCAGCCGTTTGGAATCACTCCACTTTCTCATCACACACGGTGCAGCCGCGCGACCTGCTCCGTGCTGGACCGGGAGGCGGACAGAGTTTGAGGCGGCAGAGCGGTGACCGCGCGGCGCGGTGGAAACTATCTGGACGACCGCTGCTGGCAACTCCCGGACCTACCGGACCTAGTGTTTCTTGCTTGGGTGATTTTTAACCGTTTTTTCCTTTTTTTATTTTTTTTCTTCCCCCGTCCCGGTCCTCCGTCCGCTTATACCACCATCACCACCTCCACCCCACTGTCTCCCAAAGCCTGCCATCAGCGGAGGATGCTGTTGCTGCTGTCGGTACAAGCCGCCCGGTGGTAACGTTCGCCCCTTCGCGGAGTGAGTGACCCTGGTCCGGACGGGTCTTCCCCCGGCTGGTCTCCAGCTCCAGCCGTTCCCCCGGAGAGAGGAAGGACCTCGGGTTTGACGCGCAGCACTGGTCACGACAGTAAAACTGGACAGAAATTGTGAGAGGATTTGGAGGAATAATTACCACTGTCTGTCCGACTGGATTGTTTAATTTGTTTCCAGGTCTCTTTTTCGGCGTGGATTGTTAATTTCGGGTTTTTTTCCCGAAGGTTTGGAGCGGCTCCGCCTGGGTACCGAGGAGGAGCGGAGCCTGTAGCCGGGCTGGAGCGCTCAGAGCTGGGGAACCGCGCGGCTCTCATCCGGTCCAGGTAGGAACTTCTCTCCACAGATCCAGTCCACACACAATTGTATTATTAGATCTTTACATAACAGCATTCCGATGACATATTTTATATATTTCCACCCAAATCCTCCCGTCGGTGTGCTAATCTGCCGGAGACGCTTTACGCACGATAATATGGAGAGTATATTCACTTTATTTTCAATTTCGCCTGGATGAGCACTTGCACCTTAATTAAAAAACATACTCGATGGAGCATAAATCTCTGCAGGCACACAGGAGCAGCTGTTTTTGAAACACTTGTTGGCAAAATAAAGCCGTTTAAATCAAATGAACGTTCGTCTTCGGAGTCTAATCTCCTCTGATGGGTATTTTACCTATATTACACTACAGTGATATTGATCCGTATCGATCCCCTCCGTCCTCAACATTACCTCAATGTCTGTCAGTAATAAAATACAGCTTCCTGTGGGTCACTCCGGCTTTCCTAACCTCTCTGAAACTGAAAAATCACTACTGTGGTCCAGTTTGATGCATTTGAGGAGGACAGTACAGCAGGCTGCACTGCTCCCTATAGTGCATATAGGAGCATCCTCACAGTTGGGTTTCATTATGGCTCCAGCTGAGGCTTCAAGACTTCTGCGGGGACTCGGTCTATAGAGACGGATATAAAATGGCAGTAAAAAAGCCTGTCGTAATAATCGGAGGTTTGTCTTCCCACTGTAATATTAGAGCTAATCTGCCTTCAGGGACTCCTGGGGCTGCTTAAAGCAACAATACAACAGTCCATTCATCTGAGCAGCTCATAAAGCAGCCACACAGGCAAGGCGGCATACATCTCTCTCCATATCTGTGCCTGTCGCTGTCACACAGCACCTGAGGCCTCCTGGGCACCTGTAGCATCAAATTTAACACCGTTTCCCATCACATCCACCCCCCCGCAGTGAGCAGCACTTCTGCTGAGCGTTCTGTTAACGTGAGCTTTAGTCCAAATAAAGGCGGCGGATTTTCAGTGTAAACTGTAAAGGTGGAGGGGGGCAGGTGGTGATGACACCACCACCACAGAGCAAGCACGTCACCACCAGGGAATCCAGTCCATCTGGTCCCTCCGGTCTCCGGCTTTCCAGTCCTCCTCCTTCCCCGTGCTGTGCTGGAGGGGGAGAAAGAGGATGGGCGTTCGACCTGCTCTACATGGGAGAGAGAGAAGGAGAGGGCGGGTGGGGGGGTTGAGTATTTACATGCAAACTGCATCAGCCGTTCCCTGACAGAGAGTGGGCTGTAGTAGGAAACGCCACCGCTGCCGCTCTGGTCGTTTTTAAACGTCCCCTTCAGGAGCGCCGTGCGAACGTTGTGCTCATGTTTCCAGAGTGCTTGTGGGAAGCGGCCGTGTTGCTGCTCTGTCACTTGACCTTTGACCCCGCTCCGTGTTTCCCCTCTCGTCTCGCTTTTTATCATTGCTTGTGAAACACTTAGGACGCGAAGACACTGAAACAGCTCTGGCGTTTTGTGAGGCTGAGCCTGAAACCTCGTCGCAGTCACATTCGGCTTTAATGGAGATGCTGCGCAGCGTAGCTGAGTGGGGCCGGTGTATTTCCTGGAGAAATCGCAGTATCCACCTTCTGCGTTGGTGGTAACTTTGCTAAAAATGCAAATTTACAGCAGGCGTTTTGGTTTCCTCGTCTCTGAAAGTGGTTAGAAAAAGATGGAGCGTCGTTGCTTGTGGCTTCAAATTGCAGTTTAACATCTTTGCTCAACATTTCTCATTTCTGTCAGAAAAAAAATCTTCTCCAAACACAGAAAGAGCCGGGTGAAGCCTCTGAGGCTCGCAGTGTGGGTTTTGGTCAAACGGGAAGGTTTCCCCCGGGCATCATGTCGGACATCCGCTCTGGTTTCTGCCAATGTAAACGTATATTCAGGTTTGTTGTGCAGTAGAAGTGGATGAGGTGGAGATACTCTCACTGAGGTCTGCGGCCGGTTTGGACGGCGGGCCCTGCTGTCATCCGATCTGCCGCCGTGGTGCCGAAGGGCGAGGTCTGAGGTTTGATACCAAGCCGCCTCTAATTTGGAGGAACATCCGTCCAATTTTGACCAGATAAAACAACAAACGTCACGGTCATCCACGGCCCTGCGGTAGGCGTGGGTGGGGGGTTTGCGGGGGGTGGAGGATTAGTCAGTGGGGAGAGGAAAAAAGACGGAAGAGGAGGGAGGTCGAACCGAATCCATTCTGCACATTTCTACGTAAAAACTGGAGATGTGAGCGAGCCGTGTTGCTAATGCCCATCATTAAAATGGGAGCTGGGAGAGTGGAAATGGGTTTGGTGTGTGAAATGGAAGCACACACACACACTCACACACACACACACTCACACACACACACACTCACATCCCCGCTCTGCAGAAAAAGAGGCGTCCACGCTTCCGATTAAAGAGCTTTCACGGCAGGTTTCTCTTTCTCTGGTCGAGGTGTGACGACGAGCAGGAGGAAGACGAAAACTTCCACAAGGCACAGTTTGAAAAAGCAGTTCATCGACGTTGTTCCGATCGTTTGTGAAATATTTTCTGTTGTTTCTTCTTCTGTGGTGGTTTGAAGGAAGAGTCATTAGTGGAGGGACAGCGTTAGATTTTTCACCTTAAACAAAGAAATCTTCAGGTTTTCAGTGAAATTTTTAGATCAAAAACACAACACCCACATACCAATTAATTGTGCCCAGGTGACCTAAACACCTGCATACACGGTGTCCTGTCAGGTAAAACAAGTCAGGATGTTTCTGTAATCCAGTGTCACCAACGTTTTTGGCTCCAGACAATTAAAATGAACTAGAACTGTAAACAGTATATCTTCAACCTAAGATGTTTTTTTGTGTAAAAATGTGTAAAATTCGTCGTGGACTCGGCGTGAAAGACCCGCACTCACTGCTCAAATTGCATCTGAACGCCAAAGCCGTTGTGACAGCAGTTAAATCAGATGTCGTTCACCTGAGGCGACTCATCGTTTTGGTAGCTCTGATTAAAAACAAGGAAAGCGTCGTGGAGTTCACCAGAAGCATCAGAAAGCCTCCTGAGGGAGTCGTCCTTAGCTTCATGGACATCTGTCTGTTGGTGGTGGAGATGCTTTGCTGTCAGACAGACGGACGGACAGATGTCGTGGTTTCCTGCTGTAAACGGATTGAGCCGACCTTATATTGCTCTATTGATTTTTTTTGCCGGTTGGTAGAAACGAGGGTTGCAGGCTGTTGGATGGTCTGAGAGCGGCCGCCTGCTCGCGCTCTGAGCTCCAGGTGTCACTTCACACCGCCACGCAGAACACACCTCTGCATACCTGCAGCCGATGATGCACGGGCAGCCGTGATCCGCAGCATCTATTTATCGCCGTGGCTGTTACAGGCCTGCAGCTGACGGCTGTTTTCATCATCAATCGGCCTTTCAAGCGTTTTGAAATGTCTTCACACGTCTTGTTATGTTTGAGCAACAGTCCAAAACCCAAAGATAATCAGTGTACGCTGATCCGAGATCAGAGAACAGCAGCGTGTCCTCCTCTGTGAGGCGCTGGGACCGGAGCGTGTTCGACATGTTTCTCCATAAATGACCAAAACGATTCATCGATTATGGAAATGGTTTGCTTGGTTTCTTGGTGGATTAATTGGTTTATTATCAGCTATGAACAATATAAAGCTTGAAGCGCTGCGCGGGTGCATTAATGTGTTTTCTATGAAGTCACTGTAGTCAGTGTTTAGTCGTAGATGCACTTTGAGGTCGTAAAGGTAGTTTGCATCCTTTGGTTACTGCGTTCTTGGTAGTATCAGTACTTTAAAGGATTTTTGTGCTGTGTTCATTCTCTGTGACTGACTTTAAAATAACAAGCTGCTAAATATCTGCAGATGAAGCAACTGTAACAGCTGATTTCATCATCTATTCGTGTCCACGAGAAGGCGTCAGAAAGAACGTCACTCTCGTTATTGATCCTCATCAATAACACTGAAGAATCTCACTGTTAAAACCGGATTTTGGATGATTTCTTGTCACAAGCTTTTCTGAACGTTCGCCTCCTGTGTCTGAGCTCTGAACGTCGCGGTGTGATGGCGTCGCCTCGCTCTGTGCTGCCGGGTGTCAACTGTCGTGGTCCGGTGTTGGTTCAGCTGCACTGGGTTTTCTTTTTGTCCTCTGGCTCCTGCCGTAGTCTGACATGTGGAATAAATATGTCGCTGTGGATTTAAAAGCATCCTGATGATTCCTGATCTTTACTTCATACCAGCCTGCTGTTCGGCTGCCATCCACTCCCATAATCCCCTTCTGCCGCTGCTGCTGCCAGCGGATCAGTGTGTGTGTGTGTGTGTGTGTGTGTGTGTGTGTGTGTGTGTGTGTGTGTGTGTGTGTGTGTGTGTGTGTGTGTGTGTGTGTGTGTGTGTGTGTGTGTGTGAGTGAATCAGAGGTTAGACAGCACACCCTGTCAGCAGAAGGTCACATGTTTGATCCCCGGTCCGGTCAGTCCTGCCACAGTGCCTCTGAGCAAGAGGCCGAGCACAACAGGAAGGAGACAATGCACCGAAACCAGTCATGAAACCATTAAAACCAGTGAGTCAGCTCGCAGTAATCCAAAGTTTCCTGTCTGACAGTAAAATGGCCGTCACGTGAAGCTGCACACGGGCTGTTTACACAAGGTGTGGACGCATGACACAACACCTGCCGCAGGTGTGACCGGCGTTTAGCAGGACTGTGTGACTGAGTTCATGTTTCAGAGCTTGTGTCCGTTTCCACCTTTGTTGTAGTATGTGTCAAGACTGAAACCTCAGTATGAGTACAAAGATCTACCAAATACCACAAGTGTGTAATCTTGTGTACTTCTTCGTGGATCAGGTGGTTCCTGACTTCAGTCCAAGTTGAGCAGATTTTAGACTTTTTAATTTAAGTTCTTGTACGTCTGCATGTGCTCAGACAACATCTGACACCTGGAAACAAATTTTCTTTTGTCCAATGAAACGAAAAACAAGCCTGTGCTTCTTAAAATACTGTGTTTTTGGAAGTATCGCTCTGCTGCCGATACAGAATCTTCACTTCCTGAACCCAATCCTTCGCCGCTCTCCAAACATTTCCATCTGTGTCCCCGTTTGGACGATTATCCGTCTCAGCCCCGTGGTTTGGACGTGGCTGAGCAACACGTCTTACGCAGCACGCACACGTGCACACGCACACGTGCACTCACACGCGCACACACAGGTGGAGTCAGGAGGCAGAAAGGCAACAGTTGGCTGCTGCATCTGAATAGGGAGGATGTGTGTGTGTGTGTGTGTGTGTGTGTGTGTGTGTGTCTGTGTGTGTGTGTGTGTGTGTGTGTGTGTGTGTGTGTGTGTGTGTGTGTGTGTGCGCTAATCTGCATCAAACAATGGTAGTGAATGGAGTCATTAGAGTAATCCCCTTTGTGCTGCAGGGCGGGGGACCACACACACACACACACACACACACACACACGCACACACACACACTGGACTGTCCAGAGCTCACCTCGACCGTGAACATCCCGTCCTTCTGAGATCTGAAAACATCAAAGCATCTTTTGATTTTCCCTGTGTGTGTGTGTGTGTGTGTGTGTGTGTGTAGGGGTGTGTGTATGTGTGCATGCTTTTGTGTGTGTGATATATAATTCAAGCCAGGTCTGGTATGTGTGAGCATGAAATACCTGACATTCAGGTTACTGTGGTGCATGTGAGGAACGCTCACCTGCGCACACACACACACACACACACACAAAGACACACACCTGTGAGGCCGGATAGAAAGTTTGAGAAGTGGTTTGCAGTTTGGCGACCGGCCACCAGCTTCCATTGGCAGCTTTGAGAGAATAGTCATCATATTTTAATGCTGTGTAATTGGTCTGATAATGTTTCTGTGTAATTATACAACACATTACTGCAATTAAAATGATTACTCAACCTTTTATGTAACACAGACGACTTTATTTGGTTTCCCTCACACAAACACGTCCACACTAAAGAGACCAACGCTTCGTTAATTAGTCGGAGTAAACAGCAGCAGACTGCTGTGACTATCTGAAGCTGTTCGCAGTGATTTTTCTGCAGGAATGAACATTTGAAGTTTCCCAAAGTTTTTCTACTTTAGAGAATAAACGCTTTGTGTTTAGACAGACAAGAGTCTCCAGAGAAAACGGCTAAGTTTAGCAAAATTCTGATGGAAAAAGACGTGAAGGTGATTTTGCTCTGGACCGACCGGTCCTGAAGTACACTCGCAGTATAACTACACAGTAAAGGAGTAGTTAAACTAGAGACCACTGCTGACAGATATTTGTTTGAGAAGGTAGGAGTGATGTTTTTGTGCTGCAGCGAATGACCTTAACGTGGGGGCGGGTCATGTGTAGAGTAACCAATGGGCTGTTGGTCATGGAGATGCTGCCTGTCGGTTGGACTTCTTAACAGCCACTCGTGCAGCGTGCGCTCAGCACTGATCAGTTCAGCAGCGAGTACCAGGAAGTACAGCAGCTCAGGTCGGTTCACTGGCCCAGAGTTCGGTGAGTACACGATGAACATGATGGACGTTTGTTGACGAGGCTTCAGGATCTCTGTATCAGAGGCTTGTGGAGAAAATAATCATGAGGACTGTTTTATGTTCACATCAGTGTGAGAATATTCAGGGTTTTAATTCACAGGATGAGCAAAAACAGTTCAATCTGGTTTGTCTGTAAATAGTTTTTAGATTTATTTATCACAGTTTGCGTGTCAGGATCCCACTTTCAGAATGATTTTAATTAATCAATTTAATGGAGACTCCAGGTAAATGATTTGGTTTGTGGTGCAATGTGGTTTTTAGAACAGTGCTGTTTCAGTGTAATGCAGTATTTTGTCATAGTTCGCGGTGGAGACGGAGTGTGAAGTGTATTTTAATTATTGTTATTATTGTTATTGATCCTGGTCAGTTTGTAATTGCTTGTATAATTGACAGAAATGATTGACAGCTGATGGCAGCCTGTTAGTACTCCAGTGTGTGTGATATCGCAGTACTTTGGTACTGCAGAGCTTTGCTTTTGTTGACTTTGTTCTGCAGAAAACGTCACTGCGTGTGATAAAAACTGCAGAATGAGACCGAGTGATGAAGAACAAATATTTAAAAAAGGTTTTGAACCTTTGCCACAAACCGGAGTAAAGAGTGAGGAGGTGTTCGTGCTGGAGGCTCGAGGAGGAGGCGCAGAGGAGCCTGAACCTCCACGAGGCGTTTACGGCCGCTCAGGTTAATGCAGTGTAATGTGGGGCAGCTGCAGCGCCGCAGCGTCTTTCTGATGTAATGTACAGTAGTTAAACTGTGATGCAGGTGGGACATTAACATGGAGACACACTCTGAATATCAATAGAACACACACACACACACACACACACACAGCGGGGGGTAACAGGGCCATTGAGCTGCTTTGTGATGTACAGACGAGTGCTCTCTCTCCTTCTGTGTCCTCCATTGTGGCTCTTTGTCTCTCGCCCGCTCCAGGAGTCAAACCGTCAAACAGTGACTGCCTGGCTCCTTACACATGGAAATGTCTCTGTCCTTATATGGCCCTCCAGTGTCTTTGTGTCGTAACACACACAGACTGGTTCCAGCAGCTTGTTGGCTCGGCCTCTTTGCACAAGAAAACACACACGCCACCATACGCGCGCACACACACACACGCACAGAGTGGCTGGTTGGTGAGAAAGTTTCAGACTGTGGGAAAAAGGACGAGCTGGACGGTCTCCGGCTCACCCAGGACCGTCCCCGAGGAGACAGTGCACACACCAACACACAGCACACACTCAAATACACAGTGCACACTAACACAGCATGCACACACACAGCACGCACACAGTGTGCACACACTACATATCAACAAACATGTTAACATGTGACTCTTGAAGGACCTCTGAGTCCATAAGTCAGTTTGTTTCTCAGGCTTCATAATTATGATTATGATGCATTCAAGTCAAGTAGTGAATTTCAGTATCGCTCGATTTAAATAGTTTAATTTAATACAAAAGTCAGACAAACATGTTTGGTGACCCAGTTCGCTGCGGCGTCCTCATGAAAGCCTCCTTTCTTCTCACCTGCTGAATTTCCTGGTTTATATTAACCTGCAAGCAAAACATGAGGTCACTGTTGAACAAACGCTGCCTTCAGGTGAAAGCAGCCGTGCGAGGTTTCATGTGAACAAACCAGGAAGCACAAGCGTGCCACACGTATTGTATTTTACGTATATGCTACTAAACATGTGGTGCTGAACTCACTGAAAATGAAGCACTCGAACGCATCGTGCAGTTCACGTCTGACTGGTCGGTTCAGTTCAGCGTAGACAGACTGCTGCTGTGTTCAGGGAACATCCGCAGACTGGACGTCAGCCAGTCAGCCGTGTTGCTTCAGCTCCACAGTGATGTGTGAAATGCTGCGGGGTCAGAGGTCAGAGGTCGTGGTTTGGGGTATTTGGCAGCTCTGGAAGAAATGTGACAAAAGAAACACACACACACACATTTCACTGTAACACACATGCACACACACAGAGGCATTCACATGCACATTCACACTTGCAAACACAGTGAAACCCCCCACTTGCACACACATTTGTTCTCATTCGTGCAGGGGTAATTAGGTGTGTGTGTGTGTGTGTGTGTGTGTGTGTGTGTGTGTGTGTGTGTGTGTGTGTGTGTGTGTGTGTGTGTGTGTGTCACAGCAGGGAGCAGCAACAACAGCGTCAAACATTTGCTGCTTTCAGCCTCACACTTGTCAGGATTTTCTGCTTTTCTCTGTTTGGTTTTTGACTGCCGGTCGGACATTTTTCAGTTATCTGACTGAGAAACGAACAGATTGATCGATTGATTACATGTAAAAAAAAATCAGGAGAATAACTGATAATGAAACATCCGGCCGTCTCCCAGGGCCTCTGGAAAACGCTCCTCGTAGTGAATACATCTGAAAATGGCTGATATTAAAGAAGTCTGTTTAGTTAAATTAATAAATAAAAAACATGGCTGCCATGCTAAACATAGCAGCAGTGCTAATAAGCCGACTCCTCGTCGCCTCCGTCTCTCTCAGCGTGATAAATATTTTAGCGTTCCATTTAAAAGTTCAGGCTCTGTCAGAAACGTGGCCAAAAGTATGTGGACAGCGACTGAGAAGGCCTGGTTTCCAGTCTGTCCACACACTTTTGACTGATGGCTGCACCAGCACGAACCAGTAAGAGTTAGCATCAACGCTCAGGTAACAGGCAGCGCTTACAAGCCTCAAAAGATGTTCGGTTTTGTTTAGAGTGACATTGAACTGAAGAGTTTTCTGAAGGATCCTTACGTAAGCAGAATGATGGCTGTGGACACTCAGGTAAAGATGTTCAACTTATTCCTCCATAAAACGGCAGAAAGAGCTCCTGTTCTCATCAGCACTGATGACAAAAGATAAGATACGAACATCTGAACAATAAAATGTAAAAACACGTTTTAACAGGTGATAGAAGACGCGTGAAAAAGAGCCGTAAAACTAACGACATGTGAGGAGGAGGAGGCGGGACGTGGCGCGCTCGCAGCCTGACGTCCAGTCCGACCACGGGGACGCTCCTCTGGGAAATGTCTATACATG
The DNA here is from genome assembly GCF_039877785.1 of Chaetodon trifascialis. Taxonomy (NCBI): domain Eukaryota; kingdom Metazoa; phylum Chordata; class Actinopteri; order Chaetodontiformes; family Chaetodontidae; genus Chaetodon; species Chaetodon trifascialis. The sequence goes on from NC_092060.1 coordinate 29,689,243, forward strand.
TTCAGGGCTGCGGCGTGAAAGCGACACACGAACAGAGGACGTGTTGTGATGTGTGAACTTTCATCTGGTGTTAAAATAACTTTTTAAAATAAGCGTTTGGATGGATGTAGTGTTGCTTTTGTGAGCTGCAGAAGCTGCTGGCAGAGTTCAGGCCGTTGATTCATCGCATGTCACAGAATGAATGTGCACAAGGCCCGCTGACTTCTCTCTGTAGGAGACTTAAGAGGCTCAGGAAACACAAGCCTGTACTCCCACGCACACGCACGCACACACACACACACACACACACACACACACACACACACACACACACACACACACACACACACAGAGTGCAGTAGTACACAGTAAAGTCGGTGCATCAGCGTTGTAGTGGACCCAGGATGAGGAGGAGGAGAGCATCAAGACTTCCTGCTCAGCATGCTGGTCCATGTTGCGGTGCGTGTGTGTGTGTGTGTGTGTGTGTGTGTGTGTGTGTGTGCATGCGTACGTGTGTGTGTGTGTTCTTCTCCAAATCAAGGACGTGAGGAGAAGAAGAAATTCTTTAGATTAACCTTGGCGACCCGCAGCCGAGAAACTCCTCCAGCACGAAACGCAGCGCGTCTGAGATGAATTACTGCCAAAGAAAACAGAGACAGAGGAGAAAGAGCAAGAGAGGTGGAGGGTGGAGGAGAGGAAGAAAGAGTTCACGTCTCACAGAGTTATGAACACCAGACGTCAGGTGAATAGTTTTCAGCCTTGATCACGAAGTCAGGTCTCAGCTCCGACTCTGAAGTGAAGCCTTCATATTGTCTCTAATACACTTAAACACATGAAGCACATGTCTAGCATAGAAGTCGTCTTATTTCTCATTCAAAATGTTAAATCTCAGCCTCAAATTTATTAGAAATTCATGATCTTGAATGATCTGAATTTTAACTTTAGCGTCTCAGACGAGCTTTAAAGTATTACGTTTGTTTCGTTTGTGCTTCCTCTGGTGGGACTGACCTCAGAGCTGCTTCGGACGGTCCGACGTTCACACGCAGGTTTCTGTCGTTTCACGTGAACAAATGCTGCGAATCCTTTCAGTGTGGCCGCTCAGTGTCGTCCAACCACGTCTTTCCTCGTATCAAGCAGCACACACACACACACACACACACACACACACACACACACACACACACACACATTGCTCTGATGAGTCAGTCGTGGCCTGATTTGCTGACAATGGGGCCCGGGGCCAAAATAAGCTGTTGGGTCACTGCTGACCTCCTGTTGCTGCTGCTCTCTGTGGACTGTGAGTGTTTCTCTGAATACACATCCAGTCAGATCCTGGACTACGCTGAGCGACAGCGGCTTGTTGGCACGTGCTCGTAAAGATGTCTGGATTTTCCAGAGAGAAGCGTTTTGCTGGTTTGTGCTCCTCACACAGGCTGAAATGTGTCTTTATTTCTGCTCTAATAAGCATAAAAAGGCTTCATGAAGTCAAAGTTGAGACCTGCGGTCGTCCGGTTCCTTCTCGCCGGCGCGCCTGTGGCGGCGCTCGGTTTGGCTCGCTGTCCGAGCGCTCCACTGGCAGCAGGAGGACGTCGTCGGCCGGGCTGCTCGGCTGCTCTCCGCACCGTCGGTGAGGCCGGGCCTGAAACCTCGCCCCCTTAGGTCTCACAAATAACTGCGTGGGACATGTTTAGTGGCCCGAGGAGACAAATTCGACCATCTATTCCTGAACGGCTCTGACATAAATCTGAGAGAGGAGCAGCTCTGTGGATCCTCAGTCAACTTTCTGTTTGCGCTGTCTGTATGGCGTGTGGAGGATGAGTGACGGCGGCCATCCTAATCGCTTTTTCTTGTCTCTTTCAGAGCGGTGCTGTTGGGCGGAGACATGGCGCTGAGGCGGGAGGTTCTGCTGTTCCTGGCGGTCGTCCTGCTGGTCTCCTGCAGCGCCGCGCCCACCGACATCCTGTATCGGGTTCCTGAGGAGCAGCCGCCCAACACGTTGATCGGCAGCCTGGCGGCGGACCAGGGCTTGCCTGACACTGGCCACCTCTACAAGCTGGAGGTGGGCTCGCCGTACCTGCGGGTGGACGGAAAGACCGGCGACATCTACACCACCGAGATCCCCATCGACCGCGAGACGCTGAGGGACTGCCGCAACCTGTTCGAGGGCGACAAGTGCTTCCTGGAGTTCGAGGTGTCGATCACCGACATGGTGAAAGGCATCGGCTCAGGGCCGCGGCTGATCGAGGGACGCATCGAGGTGTTGGACATCAACGACAACACGCCGCAGTTCTCCTCGCCCATCCTCACCCTGTCCATCCCCGAGAACACGCACATCGGCGCCCTCTTCTCCATCCCCATGGCCACTGACAGGGACTCCGGCACCAACGGCGTGGCCGAGTACTCGCTGAGCACCGGGCCGGACGCCGACCAGCTGTTCAGCCTACAAGTGGCCGTGGACACGGACGAGAAGCTGCCTCAGCTGGTGGTCATGGGCAACCTGGACCGCGAGAAGAAGGACTCGTACGACCTGAACATCCGGGTGGTGGACGGCGGGAAGCCGCCGAGGGCGAGCAGCGCTCTGCTGCGGGTCACCGTCACCGACCAGAACGACAACGCCCCAAAGTTTGAGAGGAGCCACTACGACGCCGAGCTGCCGGAGAACAGCCCACAGGGGTACTCTGTGCTGCAGGTCAGTGCATGCACACACACACACACACACACACACACACACACACACACACACACACACACACACACACACACACACACACACGCTGCACACACACATATACTGCATGTACTGATACATCAGGGAGTTGCCACAAAGAAAGTGTGTCGTTTATTCTTCTCATCTGAACACGTCATCGTTTGATAAGCTGAACTCATCAATAACAACTCATTGATCGGGCCAGAGATTTGCTGGTTTCATGACAGGAAACGTTGGTTGCAGCCCTAATCTGAAAGCAAAGGTAAACTGTGAGCCGTATTTTTATGCCTGTGATTTGTTGTCAATATTAACTCCCCATCAAGCTCTTAATCTCGCTGGAGTTTGCTCAGCTGTTCTAATTATCGTCGCTCGCGCGCAGTTTTCCAGCTCGTCCTGCGTTCGGCTTTCTCTTCCACATCAGTGCTTCAGATAATTGGATTGAAGAGGACGTGTGATGTGAGGCTTCGTAGTAAAAATATGACATTATCAAAGTGACAGGAGTGATGGACAAAACAGCCAACGTCAAGCCTGGAATGTAAGAAAACATCTTAAAGGAGTATAAATAAACCAGTTTCTACACACTCACGCAGGAATGTGATGAATGTTCACACCTGAGCAGCATTTCACCCGAATGTGGTGAATCCAGTTAGAAAGTGAGTTTAATTCATGATGAATCTGTCCCTCCTGGTGTCCTCCAGAGTCCGTCCAGACTCTTCTTGTCCAGCGAACGTTGTGGTGGAACCTCTGGCCCTGTTAGCTGCAGGACAACGTGGCGCAGTGGCTGCTCAGTGGTCAGTGGAGGTGAAGCAGGGCGTGGGATCGCCGCGTGGTGCGTGACATCACCGCCGGCGTGCCGAGCAGGAAGGCTCGGTCCTGACGAGCCCGCCTCGCTGTACGAGCCTCCTCCTCTTCCTCTCGCTTCCCTCCCTGACTGCAGCGCGACCAGCCAGCCTTCCAGCGAGCCGTGCATGACTTAATCTGAGTCAGTCATGAGATTATCCACGGGGCTTATTGGTATTATTGCTCTGGATGTGGCTCATTGCATTTCAGAGAGCCGCAGAATTCATTTCACTTAACGTGCGTTTGAGAAGTGATGCTTTAGAGGCAGCGGGACAGCGCCGACTGACGACCCTGACCTGCTTAAATCATCCAATGGCGGCACAGACGTGTCTATCCCTGCTTTTTGACTCGCTCTCTAAAGGAGCGTAACACTGCACTCTGCATATTTTAACCTGTTTTCTCCCGTCGTGCTACTTCAAAATTGAGCCGTCTGATTTCAGATGGATGTGCTTCCTCCCAGCAGCCGCTTGAGTCACTTTATTTCAGCGGAAGTCACTGTGAGGCGTTCTGAAAGCCTCCACGTTAATGCTTAAATATTCTACAGTTAATTATTAATGAGAGTGAAAGTTCAGTTCACTCTGGAAACAGTGAGTTTACTCAACAATCTTAACTCAAAGTCCGCTTAAAAGCCTTTGATTTTCTCATTTAGTCATCAATATTTGATTTGACACAAAGGAATTAACTGCAGCTTTCTCCAGAGCTTTCAGCTGCATCTCATTGTCTTCCTCAGTGGGTGGAGATGAAGGTGTGGAGTCACCATTAGCACATGGATCAAGGCTGAGGGTCGATGCACAGTTCATCTGCTGTCAGTGTGATTTCATCAAAACAGTCTCATCACAGTTTGAATGTTGCTCTTGCATCTGGTTGGTTGACTGAAGTGTGTGACATCACCGCTCTCCTGACTGAGCCCCGCCTCCTGCAAACGAGGAGGAAATGAACACAGAAAAACACGAATTCTCTCGAGTGAAACAACCAGAGCAGCTCTGACTCTGGCACGTGTGTGTTCATCATTCAGAGGAAGAAGCTGAGTGAGGAAGAACATTTTCAGGACCTTCAGTCACTAATATTAACATGAATTAATCTACCAAATGTATGACTAATAATCAGAAGATTTACTCGGCTGATTTATTACATGATTGTAAAAATCAGCCAGCGTTATTGTCCCTCTTCATGACGGAGCTCTTCAACTCTAGAGCTTTTAAAGACAAAATAATAATTATGCACATTTTCCTTAACGAGTGTCTAAACTGAACTGCACATTGATGGTTTAGTCAGGAGAAATCAGGTTTAGTTTTGTAAAACGGCCAAACCGTGCAGAGAACACGGTCCATTGGTTTAAGAAACAGGTCGTTGTCGCCGGTTAATTGTTAGCTGGGAGATAAACAGTGTTTGTGTTTGCTGTTCGCCCGGACAGAGCGGCCTTGGACAGCAGCCAGCGCCGCCCTGGCCTCATCACAGCAGCACTTTGCTCCAGCGGCTCAACTGTTCAATACACAATTCTCAGAAGCTGTCAATAATTCACCGCTGTTTGGTGATGTCTGCTGCTCAAAGCCACACCGGAGAAAAGGAAATCAATGGGCGGCAGAAATTAGAATTTCACTTTCATGTTTTCTTTAACCTTAACCTCTCCGACTCGGATCAGTGATTTCCACGGTCACCCCTGGGTGTGCCGGTGACGGTCTGTCACAGACTGTGATCCTGAGCAGGCAGGAAACCAGATATTTATGATGTGGCGGTATGAACTGGAGTCTGGGTTAAAAAGAAAATCCCTCAGAGAGTCTGTTGGCTCCATTAACCTTTGAAACCCAGATTTCCTCCTTAAACGTTCAATTAAACGTTCCCTTGACTCTCTGCTTTTTGTGGCTGCAGTATTACATCAAATGCACATATTCTAGATTTTTGTTTTGCATTTAACTTCCCCAAATGTGCTTATTTGTTGTGTACCTCTGTGCAGTAAATATGAGGATACGCTGAGCAGCGAGTTAGCTTAGCACGACTATTCCTTTAAAAAGATGTTGGCATCTTCACCAGAACATGAAGTGGTCTCCTGTGTCCTTGGCTCAAACAGCAGGAGTTTTATTGTTTGTTTAAATAGGTTCAAATTTTACCCTGCTGGCAGATTTCTTTTTCCTGTTTTTTTTTTAAGAAACCAATATTTTTTTAAGATTCGAGTTTTAGGAGATTATTTTGCTGAGTGCAGGCCTGGCTCGGATTCAGTTCCGCTTTAAAGGAATAATGGCCTTAAAATGTAAAAACCCTAATTGCATTACTGTAAGTCTCAGGTGAAGCCTGCAGAAACGCTGAACCAGCAGCACCTGGGACGTTTAAATCAGCTGTTCAACAGCGAGTTCATTTAAAACTACACACCGACCTACATTTCTTAACAGCGGCCGCGGCGTCCAATGAATGCAATTACAAAGTATTAGATGTGTAGATGGAAAGGTGTCCTAACAAGAACATCCTAAGTGACATTCTGCTGACTGATTGTACCTCCTAATTGAATAATTACCTCCATTTACTTTGGGTTTGGGCGTACGAAGCTGGATCGTGGCCGACGTTGGTCTGTCCTCTCCAGTCTCCTAATGGGCCCCGAGGAGCCAGGGCTTTTCTGATAATGAGAGGAACATTAACATTCACTCATCTGCCCATTAGATGCCAATGACCCGCTGCACAGCGGTTAGATGTTGTTGTGTGGGTGTGTGCACTCAGCTTTGATCGTCTGTTATGTTTCACACACAGCAGAAACCCCCCCCCCCCCGCCCCCCCAGGAAAACAGAGGGCTTTGTAGTGTTACATTAGTCACGGTCGTGAGTCTTTGTAAGACAAAGATGCTAAATAATCATTAAAAAGTAGCTGAGGTTATAATGGGAAAACGGCGAGTCCAGGCAGCTCAATTTTCACTGTGAATGACAGAAATGAGCAAAACTCTGTAACATTTATGGTGGATCTGTCAGTTCAGAGTCAACTGGTCACCAAGTCTAAATAAAATGGCAGTCTGGTTTTCTGTGCACTGAACATTTCCTGCCTGTCATCCAAACTGACTTCCTGCCTGTCGTCTGTCAGCAAAACCTCCAATTGACTGTTCACAGTTCTAAAAGATCAGATTTTTTGTTCTGAGTTTTGACGTTTACTCAGACGAACCCAAACATCCTCCAAACGCTGTTTGGAGGATTTAAGAACAACAGAAAGGGTAGAACATGTTCACTGTCAAGTCAAAAATGTGTTTTGCAGTCCTGGATGACTGACCTGAGTCACTACAACATAAATTGGCTCATTGCACAACATTTTTATTGAATTGTGTGGTTTGGAACAATGTTTGGCCGTTAAATGGTAAACTTCTTTTTTGTTGTTGTAGGTCAGAGCCAACGACGCAGACACTGGGACCAATGGAGAGATCGACTACAGCCTCCATCAGGCTTCAGACACTGTCCAGAGGCTTCTGCGCATTGACCGCTCAACAGGAATCATCTACGTCAAGGGCCTGGTGGACCGCGAGGAGGAGAGCTTCCTCAAGTTCTTTGTTGTGGCCAAAGATCGCGGACCCAACTCCAAGAGCTCCAAGGTTTTGGTGACCATCAACGTCAAGGACCAGAACGACAACGCACCAGCCATCGAGATCCGCGGTATTGGCTTGGTGACACACCAGGACGGCGTGGCCAACATCTCTGAGGACATGCCCATCGGCACACCAGTGGCATTGGTCCAGGTGTCGGACCGTGATGAGGGTGAAAACGCCGTTGTGACGTGTGTGGTTGCTGGTGATGTCCCATTTCAGCTCCGACCTGCCAGTGAATCGGCCAACGATCGGAAGAGGAAATACTTCCTGCAGACAACTACCCTGCTGGATTATGAGCGTGTTAAGGATTACAGGATTGAAATTGTTGCTGTGGATTCTGGGAACCCAGCCCTGTCCAGCACCAATTCTCTCAGAGTCCAGGTCACGGACATGAATGACAACACACCAAACTTTTCCCCTGCCATGCTCGAGGTGGACTTTGCTGAGGGCAACCAGCCAGGTGACACAGTACTGGATGTCGTGGCGACAGATGCAGACAGCGGGACCAATGCAGAGCTGTCCTATAGCATCATCGAGCTCTCTGCCACCAGGCTCTTTGAAATTGATGCTAACACTGGAGAGGTTCGCGTGAAGAACCTGCTGGATCGGGAAGAGACGGAGCGTTATGAGTTCCGTGTAGCAGCAGCAGACAAGGGCGTTCCTAGCAAAACTGGCACAGCTACAGTGGTGGTTAACGTTCTGGACCGCAATGACAATGACCCCAAGTTTATGCTGAGTGGCTACAGCTTCTCTGTCATCGAAAACATGGCTCCGCTCAATCCTGTTGGTGTTGTGACTGTCACTGATAACGATAAGGGGGAAAACGCCCAAGTGAGGCTGTTTGTAGAACCGGACAATGGCAAGTTTGTCATCCAGAATGGCACAGGGACCATCCTGTCCAGCATCTCCTTCGACCGTGAGAAGGAGAGCACCTACACCTTCCGCCTGAAGGCTGTGGATGCTGGTGACCCACCTAGATCCTCCTACGTGGGTGTGACCATCAATGTCCTGGACGAGAATGATAACGCCCCCTATGTAACTAAACCGGCTAACTCCTCCTACACATACATGTCACCTGTCACCCCGCCAGAGACCCGTGTGGAGGTGGTAGAGGCTGAGGACATTGACTCTGGACCCAATGCTGAGCTGGTCTATACCATTACAGGTGGCAACCCATATGGCCTGTTCCACATCTCGCCCAACAGTGGGGAGATCACACTGGCGCAGGAATTCACAGGCAAGCACAACGGGCTGCACCGCCTGGTGGTGAGGGTCAGTGATAAAGGCAAACCTCCCCGCCACACCACCGCCCTCGTCCACGTTTTTGTCAATGACACCAAGTCCAATGTCTCCTTCATCGAGGGGCTGGTCGGACACAGCCTCTACACGCCTCTGGACAGGGACATTGCCGGAGATCCCAACTATGCCCTCGCTCAGCGCAGCAACATCCTGTATGGCAGCCTCGCTGGTATTGCTGGTGTGATTCTGGTCATTGTGGCAGTGATGGTCATCCGACACAGACTGCAGAAGGACACCAAGAGCGGCTACCAGGCTGGCAAGAAGGAAAGTAAGGATCTGTACGCTCCCAAGCAGGGCCCCAAAAATGGCAAAGGGAAAAAGAGCAAAAAAGGAAAAGCTCCTAAACCAGCTAAGCCACTGGAGGAGGACGAGGAGGCCAGCCTGCAGAAAGGCCTCAAATTCAACCTCATCAATGACAACGTCAACGACAGTCCCAGAATCCACTTGCCTCTTAACTACCCGCCGGGAAGCCCCGACCTGGGCCGCCACTACCGCTCCAACTCCCCCTTACCCTCTATCCAGCTGCAGCCACAGTCGCCCTCTGCCTCCAAGAAGCACCAGGCCGTTCAGGACCTCCCCGCAACCAACACCTTTGTGGGAACGGGCGACAACAACTCCACAGGCTCCGACCAATATTCGGATTACAGCTACAAGGCCAACCCGCCCAAATACAGCAGCAAACAGGTAGGAGACTACGCAAACACGGCAATGTACCACAGGGACATTTATTGGACCAACCGGGTGTGGTAGTCACGCTGGAACTTATTTGGCACAGCCAATATTCCTCCACCAAAGCTGCACTGATTCCCCTGCACAGCACCCACTTCCAAACGGCTGTTTTCCTTTTTATTTTTGATTTCGTTCGGTTGTGTTCACCATTTGTGTTCTGTTCAGTTTTTGGTTTTCACCCCAACGAGGACACCACAATATTCACACCATGAAGGATTACATTAGGGATAGACCAGATATGGGTTTACCGATATTTAATTGATGATATTCAGTGACCAGAACCCCCGAAATGATCTCTGTTGATCTGGAACATTCTGAATGTTTGTGTTCATTTTCTTGCTGTTTATGTTTCAATTCTTACATTATTTAATTCAGATATTTCCTGACAAAACAGAAGATTTTCAAGAAAACAACAAAAAAAAGAAATAGGATGTAGAAATGTTAAAATCCTGAATAATCGGTTTGATATGGGAAATCCCACATGGGTCTATCCTTAGCTTCTGTATGTTTTGTTTGTGTTCAGTCTCACCTGTTCAGGCTGCGTTAGATGAAGGAGGTTGTGAGTTTCTCCTCTTTTATTATTCACAAGTGTTTTGAATGTGGAGTCCTTTGTGCGACCACTGAAAGGTTCACGCTGACATCCTCGTTAAGTCTGAATGTGTTTTTCTTTTCTTTTCTTTTTTTTTCTGCCCGTAGAGCTGACTCGAGGTTTAAAGCTTCTCTTTATGGCCGGATCAGCTTGTTGAAGTGTGACAAAGAGTGACTGTGAATTCCTGAGTTAGTTTGGTACCCATTTTTATTGTTTCTGGGCTTTTTTTGGCCAGGAACGAGACTGGCTGAGCAGCACTTTAGAGTGTTTCCATCCAGTTCAGACCAATTTAAGGTAATTTCAGCTCGGTCAGGGAGCCAAGCAGTGAAGAAAGAAAGAAAGAAAGAAAGAAAGAAAGAAAGAAAGAAAGAAAGAAAGAAAGAAAGAAAGAAAGAAAGAAAGAAAGAAAAAAGAAAGGGAATAAGGAGGAGGAGGAGGAAGGGGGTTGTAAAAGCCACTACACTATGAAGGAAAAGGTACACTAAGACTAAATACAACCATTTCTTAACCTCGGCACCTCCTGTCAGGTCAGCTGAAATACGACTTTTAATTTTGCCGTGTTCCCAATCACTGGGGTTTAAAAGTCAATTGTTTGCACAGATTAATGGCAGGTAATTTTCCAGGCGCCCGCTTTCGCCTTCTTTTACCCAGAGTGCCTTGCTCTTTTCTATTTAATGTACAAAAAGGGGGGTTGACGGGCGGGGAGGGGGGCATTAACTGCGTGATGGTGACAAGCTTTCACGCCACGTCGGCTGTTCCGCGGCGTCACGTTGATGGACTGTGAAACGTACACTGTGAAAACCGTGGAGACAATCGCGCCGAGCGCGGCGGCGAAGTCCAGACTGTACATAGATGTGAACGACATGTCAAATGTTTTGTTTTGTACTTTTTCATCTGCTGTTTGTGTTGCTGCATTATTGTGTGTGGTGCGTGTGCTTCAAAAGGGCATTTCATTGTTCCCCCTGCTTCTGAAACACTTCAAACCATCTGAACACCTGAACCAAAGACTCACACACACACCTGCATCCTCACCGTCATCACCATCGCACACCTGAAGCTGAAGCTCAGACTGTTCGCTCGCTCTCGTTCCCGCCGGTGTTAGCAGCTTGCTAGCACTCCTGCTGGGTTAATGTTTAGCCTGTTAACACTGGAGCTCGCAGGCGCGACGCTCCGAGGCTTCTAGGTGGATTTAAAGGCGCAGGCCGCTCACCTGCTCACCGCTCACCTGCTCGCTCATGTACTCTTCTTCTCTGGGCAAATATATGTACAGTGTTTTTCTTTTTGTTTTGTATTTTACAGCTAAAAGCCAGATTTTATTTCAATAAACATGTTGTTAAATGTTGAAGTGGCGCTCTGTGCATTCACTGGGTGGTCGAGGTGGGCGGGGTGACAAACAGGAACTGGGAACAGTGGGAACGCTGCAGGTGGAGGTACAGTATTCCATTCTCATGCCCATCCTTCACACCTGGGGAGAAAATGTATGTGGAGAACGCTTACAGTGAATCTTCTCTACAATCTGTTTCATCACAATCAACTTTATCGGCAAAGTCAGTGCAGACAATGAATCCAACACACAAAATCAGGTCAAACTCTGTTAATGTTAGAGACGGCCTCACGGTGCAAGAAGAGCTCAGAAATAAATACTGAGTCGCTTGTCAATCATCAATAAAGCTCTCTATTGAACTTTAATATTACATCATATTTATATTATTAATCTGAGTATCTGAAGTAGACAATAACCACACACATCAAATCAATGTAGGGCAGTAAAAAGTACTGTATTTGCCCCTGAAATGTACTTGAAAAGAAGTATGAAGTAGCCTAAAATACTTAAGTAGAAGTACCCTAACATTTTAGTGCAGTAAATGTACTTCATTACTGTCCACTGACTTCAGTACATTTTCTCTTCAGTCCTCATGAACACATGAACCATTTTGTCTGTCACTTTAAGTTTACAGCTGCCTACCTGCTGATGCACACACACACACGCACACACACACACACACACACACACACACACACACACACACACACACACACACACTCGCTCACCTTTGGACTTTCGGCAAACAGCACAAAGGACGAGATCAAAACAACAGCGTGCAGGTGCCGAACCTGCTGGGGTCAAAGGTCAAATATCACTCAGAGACGGTTATTAGCAGCAGAGAGGGAGGGGGTCAGAGGTTAATGGGGGCTCCTCTCTGACCCCTCCCCCGTCAGGACTCGCAGCATTAACAGTCTGACGGCGTCCTTCCTGCTTTTACGCTGACCAGCTCAGCTGTCTCTATGGTAACACCACGACCCGTGTGTGTGTGTGTGTGTGCATGGGCGTGTGTGTGTGTGCTGACTCATAGTACTAACCCCCTCCACCTCCCCCATCTCCCTCGTCTCCCCCTCCCTCCATCCAATCCAACACAATCCCTCCTTCTATGGAAAGCTCTGCCCTTTGAATGAAGAGAGAGAGCGAGAGAGAGAGAGAGAGAGAGAGAGAGAGTGTGTGTGTGTGTGTGTGTGTGTGTGTGTGTGTGTGCGTGTGTGTGTGTGTGTGTGTGTGTGTGTGTGTGTGTGTTGCCTGTCGTTCAGTTTATATAAGCCTCGAGCTGAGTGTTTGTTCCTCTCTCCCACATACTGTGTTTTCATGGACGGCAGCAGTCTGACTTACATATTTCCATGTGAACAGTGAGAAAGGTGAAAGTGCTTCAGTTTTAGCCTCATTAATGAGGACAATTCTGGACATTTCAACCCTCTTGCTGTGTTTAAAGTTCAGATTTTTGGACATAAGCTGGCATCGACAGAGACGCTGATGTTTGATCATGAGCTCTGGGAGGAGAGGAAATCATTTCAGGCCACAAAACGCATTTAAAAAACTGAACACCACGACAGGCTGCAGAAAACTCTCCACCTGAAACTACGTTATTGTGAGGCAGCGTGTCATCACGCCTGCAGCCCCGCCACGCTCATGTCATGGCGTCTATCAGCTGTCTGAAGGAGGCTGCATCCAAATCCAAAAGCTAGTTCAGCTGAGAGCTAAAGGCCTTAACATATGGACCCAGACTGTGTCGATCGGTCCAGCCTGAAACATCTCAGCGACTGATGGATCACACATTCATGTCCCCCAGAGGATGAATCTCAGTATCTGCAGTGATCCTCTGACTGATCAAGTCAAAAACCTCAGCGTTCACCGCAGCATCGTCCTGCAGAGTGCCGGGAAATAAAAGCTCAACAGTAAAACCTCACATAAACCTCCAAACTCATGGGTCGTTTACTCAAACTAGCCTTCCTGTGCTCAGCGTCTTTGTTCACCTGTACCTGAAACAACACGCCCACACCGGTGCAGCAGGTTGCTTCACAGCAGAGCTGTTTTTGTCCTGAACGCCCGCCGACGCTTCCGACGCAGCTCCAGTCTGAGCTGAACACGTCTGCAGGAACAGAAGGGCTGCAGCAGCTCAAGGCTGAGGAGCACAGAAGCAGTGAAAGCGCCCGTTGTTCCGCTCATTAAAAGCTCGGCAATAAATGTAATGAATGAATGTGTGAACCAGCCAATTGTGAGCGAGGCTGGTCTGTAAGAGCGGTTCAAGTGTCAGGTCCAAGATGTGAAAGACCGGGTGCTCCTCAGGCTGCTGCAGAGAAGGAAAAATCAGTGCGGTCGAATAGTTCACAATTCATGGTTAAACTTGAACTTTTTATACTTCACGTCTTTGTGCTCAGCGGTCACAGCTGGCATCGCCAGACAGATGGAGAACCACTGAGCTGTAGCCTAAAAATGATATTTTTCTCCTTGAGGTAAGAGAGGAAAACACCTCCAGCAACCACAATAATTATCAGACCATCATCTTCCTCGCTCTTATCCCCGCGTCTGCCCGGATGAAATTATAAAAATCCAGTGAAACGACACACCCAGAAACACAGAGTGGTCCAACGCCGTCAGGAAGGCGTTTTTCCATCTCACTGGAGCCGCTAATGTTCTCACAAAACAGTGGTAATCGGTTTGCGCAGCTACAGTTACAGTCCATTAACTGATCAGTGATTTAAAGCAGGTGTTTTTAATGGAAACCGTGTTTCTGCAGTTTGACAGACAGAGGACTTCCTGTTTCTCTGCGGTCCAGCTCGCTGTCAGAAAGAGAAACCGTAATGGTGACCATTAGCCGGGCGGCTAGAAGCTTTTTCCCCAGAAAATTACAGTAATTTCACTTCAATGGCTAAAACTGTCGTCGGGCAGGGACAGAGTGTCCGTCATCAGTCCGGCTCTGCTGAGAGGACGGCCCGCAGTACAAGTACTCACAGTACTCACATGTAGCTTCAGCTGGAGTACAGCTACTGCTGGAAGCATCTGTTCATGTCTGCTAAGGAGGACGGATTGTAGCCGTCTCCAGCCAGAGAAGACGTGCAGGTACGCCGAGCACCTGATGACGCCAGGAGCCAATGAGCAGCCACCGTTCTGGTGTCATTCTGTCAGTCAGGATTTCTGCTGTTGCATTCAGGGCCAGCTGGACGTTTCTGGTAGCAGCAGCTGCCTCTTTGACAGCTCTAACCTTTCCAGGAAGAAGCACTTTCAGGAACTAACTGCGACAGTGAACGTGGTAAACATGTTTTAAGTTTATCCTCATACATGTTTTCCAGATCTCAACACGCCGGCATCGTCATTGGGAGCATGTTAGCATGCTGATATTAGCAGGTGCAGCCTCACAGAGCTCCATGTAGACTCTCTGCTTTGTTTTATAGACCTTTAAAAGCTATTTTCCATCTTTTCCACCATGCAGTGACACATAACATGTCTTTGTATCCCGTATAATTTGCTTTATCTCGTGGCTTTTCCGATGCAGAAGAAATTCAAAGAGGAATGTGCAGAAACATCTTGATGTGGAGGATGAAGCCGAGCAGATGAAGTGATAGCACACACTGAAGTATTTAACACTGGTTTTCTTTAGTCTCAGAGTTTTATTTGAGCTTTTCAGTTCTGTCCATTATCAGACAGTTAAATGTGATGTATGAATACATAAGTAGTATCTGTAGCAGTTTGATAATAGTTAAAGTACCACTGTGGTACTTTAAACTCAGCCAGGCCGTGTGTGTTTTCACAGGTTAGAACAGGTACGATGTAGAGATGCAGATACGCCTCAGTATCTGCAGTGTTCAGGGTGGAGGGGGTGGGGGTGGGGGTGGGTACCTGGTGACAAAGGGGTCTTTGTAACACACAACACACACTAAACACACACATTCCTGAACACGGACATCAGTCAGCACAACGTAATCCACTCTGCCTTCTGTGTGTGTGTGTGTGTGTGTGTGTGTGTGTGTGTGTGTGTGTGTGTGTGTGTGTGTGTGTGTGTGTGTGTGTGTGTGTGTGTGTGTGTGTGCGTGCGTGCGTGCGTGCGTGCGTGCGTGCGTGCGTGATGCAGGGTGTGTCAGACAGGTAAAGCTTCGTATGTCCTGCTGAAGCTGTAAAGTCAGAGTTCAGTCAAAATAAAAGCTTTGAATGAAGTAAACGATTGAAAAAGACGTTTGTTTCTGAGGAGCTGCTTTAAATCCTGATCCATGATTTTCACGTAAACGCTGATAATGAACGAAGGCCGGAGCTCACAGCGACCAAAAGAACAGTTTCCTGCATCTAAAGTCGTATTTTAAACACATTTTGGTTGCATAATTGCACCTGTTAAGTCTGCATTACCCAAACAGGAAGCTGCTGTCATGTGAAACTGTATTTACATCAAACACTGATGTCTCTGTTCTGTCATTGGCCGACTGCGACGCTAAGTTACAGCGTGATTAAAGAGCGCGTTCGTCCTCAAACATGGACACACGTCTCACAAACCAGCAAAGGTGTCAGGTTAGCGTGTTAGCTGTAGCGCATCAAACAACTTAAAAACGTACCTGCGAAGGTCAGTTCAGATGCTAAACGCTTGCTAACTCAGCTGTCGAACATTTAAGAAAAAATTCATTTCTGTACAACTGAAAATCACTTTGACGTGTCAGGATACATTTTTCATCTCGCCAAACATTTTATTTTAGGACCAAAACACCTGCAAACACTTCCGTCAGACTCGGCTGTGCTTTGTGTTTACTGCAAATTAGCAAGTTAGCACACGCTAAACCAACATGGTGAGCAGACCTGCTAGAAATTAGCATGTTAGCACGAGCATGTTAGCATGGCCACAGTAGCATTTTGCTCAAGCTCCGGCGTCCAGCCTGACGGCCTCCTGCACGATGCAGGCTTTTTTTCGTCTTATAGACAATTAAAAGACCGCTTGGCTTTTGGACAACATGGCCGACGCGTGACGAGGACCTGCCCCCTGAATCTGTCTGACGTACGATGATAAATAACCACAGAACGCCGCCGCTCTGTGGTTCCGTGCGCTCGTTCTCACGCAGCGAAGTGAAAGCGAAAAGAGGGCAGAAAGCAGAAAGAGAGAATCGGTGTGAAACATGAAGATTTGTCAGCCTCGGCTCCTTTGTTCACATGCAGCAGGTTATTTTAACCAATCTATACGGAACCTCAAGAACCGTGAAGGAACTCCTTCAGCCTCCTATTCAGCCTCGCTCTCCATCTCTGTCTGTCTCTGTCTATCTCGGTCGCCCCCTCAGGGCTGTGATTGTGTTTGAGCCACTGAGACGACTCAATACAAAGATCAGTGTGTGTGTGTGTGTGTGTGTGTGTGTGTGTTTTGCTTTTATGTGAAGCCAGAAATCAGAAACACAAGACACATAATTTTGTTAGTGTGTTATTGTGTGTGTGTGTGTGTGCGTGCGTGCGTGCGTGTGTGTGTGTCTTGCCACCTGCTCCAACAACACAAGCGAAGTGGAACGGAAACCTGCCTGAGGCTTCACACACACACACACACACACACACACACACACACACACACACACACACACACACAAGAACAAAACAGGCGAGCGACAGTAAATGCAAGCATGGAGAGAGAAGGAGGAGGAGGAGGAGGAGGAAGAGGAGGTGTAGGGGAGGACACAACAATACACACACAACATATACATGCTGTGTGTGTGCACGTGTGTGTGTGTGTGTGTGCGTGTGTGTGTGTGTGCGTGTGTGTGTGTGTGTGTGTGTGTGTGTGTGTGTGTGTGTGTTTGCTTAAACAGGGCTGGTAGCAGGTGGTATGACTCAGGAGAGGAGGAGGTCGCCGTCCTCAACACACACTCACACCTGTAGGCGGGGTCAAAGGTCGGATGCTGTACAGCTGCTCTGTACACTGGGCTGCTGAACTCTGCCTGTCTGCAGGAACACACACACACACACACACACACACACAGTCATGGCTGCTCGTTACGATCAGCAGCGGTGCAGATGCTGCTGACATTAACACACCGACGGTTTGACAGGGCTGCGTTCAAGACGAGCAGCAGAACAGAGAAGAAGAGCAGGATGTGGTTCATGTTCTGGATTATTCCAGATTAAGGTTCTCCTGCTCTTTGTTCCTTGTTTGGAACACTGCTCTGTTTTCAGACATATTTTAGGGTCCTTTAACGCCGTGACGCTGGACTCAGCGTGTTCAGTAGACGCAGAAAAAAAATCCAAAGTGATTATTTTTGGTAAAGAGGTAAAAAAAAATTCATATGATGAAGATTTGAGCTGCGTCTCATGAAAAACGTCTTCTAATCGTTGATAAGCTTTGAGACAGACGCTGGGGTTTGACTACGAGGAACGGCATTACTCGCAGTAATAGTACTACGAGCAGTATCAGTAGCAGGTCCTCTAACAGCAGTAGTATCAGCAGAGAGACAGAGACAGTGAGGGGACAACAGGAGACGTTAAAGGACCAACCGCCTCCATCTGCATCCTGACTGACAGGTGACGGTGAGGGAAGTGACAGCTCCTGGAGAGAGAGAGAGAGAGAGAGAGAGAGAGAGAGAGAGAGAGAGAGAGAGAGAGAGAGAGAGAGAGAGAGAGACGTGACTTCGTCGATCAGGAAATAAATCCCCAGCAGCTCCTTCCTCCTCTTCCTCTTCCTCCTCTTCCTCTTTGTTTTTGTCGTTGTACAGTAATTGATCGTTCCTGGAGGCCGCGCTCTGCCGTCTTCTTCTCTTTACAGCTTCCTGTTTGGTGGTGACGTGCTGTGGCTCTGCGGCCTCTCGCTCCGTCACGCTCGCTGCAGGACGGTGGCGTCCCTCCGTCCATCCGTCCGTCCAGAACTGATGTCCAGACTGAACAAATCTGTCCACGAGATGTTTGACTCCATTTTTAGCTGAAACAAACACGAGCTGCTGTCCTGTAGACGAGACGGCAGGAGGTCAAAGGTCAAAGGTCAACGCTTTGTCTGTGGACAGCAGGGACAGAATTAGCAGTAATATTAACAGTAACAACAGTAGTAGTACTGCTGTCCAAGAAGTACTGCCAGACACAGAAGCAGTTCTGCTGACAGTAGTATTACTAGTGGTATCATCACTGGTCCTGCTCGCAGTAATAGTACCAGTACTTCTACAGACAGTAGTAGTAGTAGTACCAGTATCAGCATCATTTTGTTATCATCATTCATCACCCTCATCATCACTGTATGCCTGATCAGAGTCTTCCTCAGCATCGTTTTCATCTTCATCATCAGTTCAGTGACTGAGCGTCTGGTCAGATTAGTCTTCATCACCTGGCTGATCTTCATCCTCCTCCTCCTCCTCTGCTCACTCTCTGTAGAATTTAATTGACTGTTTTTACCTCCTACCTACCTTTTTACCTGCGCTACTTTATATCTCTCTCTCACCCCGACACACACACACACACACACACACACACACACACACACACACACACACACACACACACACACACACACACACACACACACACGCACACACGCGACGCCCTCTGCCCTCGTCACGCTGTGCCCTGCAGGGTCCAGAGATTTTATGACTGGCAGAGGTGTGTGTGTGTGTGTGTGTGTGTGTGTGTGTGTGTGTGTGTGTGTGTGTGTGTGTGTGTTGGTTAACTGCTTCAGCGCTGAGGCAGAAAATGACGCAGTGGTCTCTCAGAGAGGTTTTATAGAGCAAGAAGGGCTTCCATCATTCACTCCTTCATCGTTCACTCCTTCCATCGTTCACTTCTTCATCGTTCACTCCTTCCATCGTTCACTCCATCATTCACTCCTTCATCATTCACTCCTTCCATCATTCACTCCTTCATCGTTCACTTCTTCATCGTTCACTCCTTCATCGTTCACTCCTTCCTTTCTTCCTTCCCTTTTGTTTTCATTTCCTTCCTCCTTTCTCTGCCTTCTTTATCTTCTCTTTCCTTCCTCAATCTTTCTTTCCTCTTGTCCACTTCCCTTCACTGCATCCCCTCTTCCTTTTCCTGTTTCCTTCCTCCTCTTCCTTTCCCTTCTTCCTCACTCTCTCCTTCGTGCCCACTTTGCTTCCTTCCTTCTGATTCTCCTGAGTCCTCCATTATTTTCTTCTGTCCCTTCCTTTCCCTCTTTTCCTCCCTTTACTCTCTTCTTTCTCCTCCTTCTTCCCCTTTGTCCTCTGTCCTTTCCCTCTTGTCCACTTCCTTCCTTTCATTCTTCACCTTTTCTCACTGTCCTTCTCTTCCTTTACTTTTCTTTCCCTCCATCTCCCCCTTCCTCTCCTCCACTCCCTCCTCCTCACCCATCGTCTTCCGTGCCTCCCTCCTCTGCCTTTTCTCCTCTGTCTCTCCTCTCGTTTTTATTTAATATGGCCGCCTCGTTCTTCACCTTGAATCACCTCTCCTTCCTGTGCTCAGACTGTGGCGAGGAGATAAGAGAGAAGGGGGGAGAGAGGGAGGAAGATGTCGTTTTTTACCAGCCGTTTTCTCTCCGTATCACCTGAAGTGTCTGTTTGGATGGGAAACACTCGTCTCCTCTCTCCTCCCCCTCTCTCCCTCTCTTTATCTCCCCCTCTCATCACCTTTCTGCCTTTATCTCCTCCACATTCCTCATCCTCTCGCTCTGCCCTCACTTCCTCCTTCCTCCTCTTCTTCCTCTTCATCTTCCTGGTTGCACTTTGAGGGCTCGCTGAAGGGAGAGCAGGAGGAGGAGAACTCGGCTGTTGTGGTTTGTCGTTCAGTCACCAAAAATCTCTCAGCTCGCCGCTTTTAGGACAGAAATACTTACATACTTTTACTTAAATAAGGTTTCAAATGCAGGATAATGGAGTGTTTTCAAAGCGTGCTATGAGTACTTTTACTCATTTGAAGTATCTGGATACTTTTTCTAACCCTCCTCATGTTTTTGGATGTTTTCTGTTTTCCATTGATTCATATTTCATGTGAGGGATCAGCGAGTTCACTTTCTAGTGCAGATCTTCATTCAAGCATTGAAGTGGGCTTCAGTCAGGTCCTCAAACGCAGCACTTGTGTGTGCTCTGAGTGTGTGTGTGTGTGTGTGTGTGTGTGTGTGTGTGTGTGTGTGTGTGTGTGTGTGTGTGTGTGTGTGTGTGTTCAGTGAACAGCTGTTTCCTCTCTAATCCTCTGGCTGACCTCAACTCGTCAGCGTTCATGTCATCTTTTCTTTATTTTGATTTCCCTTCAATCTGTTTCATCGTCACAAACGAGAGATTTCAGAAGAGACGACAACAAAATATTTTAATAAAAAAGACAAAGTACACAGCGGACAGATCAGAAGCAGGCCGGCGTCCCTCTCTGTCTCTGTCTGTCTCTGTCTGGATTAGTGGCTCGTCCTAATCTCGGGAGGTTAAATTAGAGGATTGAGGTCGGATGTTAACACACAGCTTCACATCTGTGACTTTTTCTTTGCTTTTTCTTTCTTTTTCTTCTCTTTTTTTTCCGGGGAGCTGAAAATTTCCCTGAAGGTTTGTGTGAATCCTGTTAAAGCCGCTGCAGAGGCTCAGAAACAGAAAATAACAAATCTGTTCTGCGTCGGTGTTTGTCGGACAGCAGCGCTCATGTTCTCTGTTCAGCTGCTGTCAGAAGCCGAGACGTCGGTTTCCAGAGAAAAGCCAGCGGACGAGCGGTTCGTGGGCCCCGACACGCTCTGACGAGTCCAACGAGCGCACACGTCAAACAAACCGCATCGTCGATATCTGAGATAATCAATAATGATTTACAGTGTTACAGTAAATAAACAGGAGGATGGTTTTTGTCAGGCTGCGTTCCCTCTGCGAACAACATGATTAAACGATGCTTCTGCTGGAAATACAGTTTGACTGCACAGGATGGCCAAAAGTATGTGGACGCCCAGTCACTGACGTCCTGTGTGTTGATGTGCTGCTATAACAGCCTCCTCTACAGACTTCTGGCTGCACAGTGTATTAAAATCTGAAGTTAATTTGATGGATCCAGACTGGAAATCTGTTTCCTGTGCAGCAAAGATGTGTTGGACCAAATAAACTCTCCAATGCGTATCTGTCCGCCACTAAAATAGTCCCCATCAGATGCACTTTCCTCTTTTTTGAGTGATGTTTGATAAAATCTGTAATTTCAGTCTGTTTTGGGGAAATTTTTATTTTTTAAAAAGTATAACTATGAAATTATGTGTTTTTAAAGGTTTGCATCTTAAGTAGGAACCAATGAGCTTGGAGCTGAGACCTACAGACAGGAAGTCAGAAATCACTGAGAGACGGACGAACATGTCTCATATTTTGGACTTTTCATTTAATTTATTGTCAATATAAAAGAAAGAAGGACAATCAACAGAAAATTAATTAAAGCTATTTTGACAATTAGATGCTCCTCGCAGATTTTTCAAAGTGAATATTTGATGCTCGTGTTCATCAGATAAGACAAAGTGAATATTTTTGAGTTTCTGTCTGTTGGAGAAAATAACACATTTAAATATGTGAAACGGACATTTCGTTCTTTTTTCTGACATTTTCTAAGTACCTCATTGCAGCCCGGACAACAGAATTATTCTTTAAAAAGTACAAATTTTCAGGTTTTTCTCTTTAATGCTTCGGTGTAATCTCAGTCGAGGAGTAAACTGCCACAAAGTGGAAATAAAATTTTGTTCAAGCAGTGAGTTTTGTACAAAATAAAAGTTCTTGCTTCGGGGATCGGACCTTTGCTTCACCTCCAAAAACCAAAACCTCACGAAAACGTGCCTCCAAAATCATCAGAGGAGAAAAGAGGCCGAGCAGCTGCTGAATCTTGATCCATTTTTAATCTGCAACCGCCGGACTGAAAGTCGGTAATGAGATTTGGGAGTTTCAAGAGTCCGCTGTGAGAGTGTGTGTGTGTGTGTGTGTGTGTGTGTGTGTGTGTGTGTGTGTGTGTGTGTCATTTAACTGTAAACAGATAGAGTGATGGAGACAAACGCTGCACAGGTGGAGAGACAATAGGTGACAGCAGAGCGATGACACACCTGGACGCCATGTTTGAAAGCCTCACACCTCTTAAACTGTCAGTCATGGCCGCCTGTCAGCGCCGTCATGGTAACAGCGGCAGGAAGGAAGGAGGCCGGGACCTTTCTTTGGGAGTGCAGACGTGTTCGGGCAGGCAGGGATGTGAATACCTGGGCACACACACGCCCACACACACCTCTTCCTTCATCTGTGTTTGCATTAGGCTTTGCATACAGCCTGAGGTCATGCAGTGAAGCGTTTCCATGACAACTCTGTGTGTGTGTGTGTGTGTGTGTGTGTGTGTGAGAGAGAGACAGGTACAATCCCTGTCCTACCCTCTCCGGACTTGTCTCTGTCCCTGCGTCCTCCATCACAGCGTCGCTCTGCCCAGCAGCTCATTATGTGATGTCACGGGTGGCCGAGCAGCCAATGGAGTGATCCTCGCAAACTAATAAATAA
The DNA here is from genome assembly GCF_039877785.1 of Chaetodon trifascialis. Lineage (NCBI taxonomy): Eukaryota > Metazoa > Chordata > Actinopteri > Chaetodontiformes > Chaetodontidae > Chaetodon > Chaetodon trifascialis. The sequence continues at coordinate 29,711,662 of NC_092060.1, forward strand.
ACACACGGAGAGCCGGCGCGCTGCTGCTGCAGGGGCTGCTGGGTAGTTTGGTCTGACTGATCCGCGATGTGGATCGACTGCTGATCTTCACACTGCGTTCATCTGTCCGCCTCAAATCCCCCAATGCTGTTTGAGCTCAGTTTTTCTGCTGATGAAAGAGATTTTAAGGAATTTAATGAGAAAAAGTGCCAGTTTTTTTTTTATTTCATTCCAGTTTCTTTAGAAGAATTTTAGCTGATTGTCAGTTTTAATCAGTTTTAAATGACTGCAAGCTGAACATCTTTAAAGACAAAACAACTAACAGGTTAATCAGGAAACACGTCAGCTCTGAGATTCATGACAGTTTCGCTTTATGCTCAAATCTTCTGCTGAAACGTCAGAGAAACATTTCAATGAATAAAACATAGAAAATACAAATAAAAGGGAAAATACTGGTTATATGTAGTTGATGTGGTGAAAATGTATCTAAACATTGTTTACGTTGAAACTCCACAATTAAACAATGTGGATTAAAAAAGAAATGTAAACATGAAGGAAAACCTGTGGTTTGAGTGAACGCGTCCTGCTCTTCTATTGGTCAGATCTGAGCCCAGTCTGAGTCAATCCAGCCAATCAGGGGACGAGTGTCTTTTTTGAATCACTTCCACAGCAAACATTTTAACTTGGCACAGACTAGTTTTCTGGTTTTTTGTTTGTTTTGTGGGCAGAGGTGAACGTTGTAGCCTCTGAATGCTAACAGATGTTAGCCTGTTGGAAAGTAAACCAGATGACGTCCAAACAGCGACATTGATGCTGCTGTGAGGTGAGTAAATGCAGCTCTCTGTGTCCTGCAGCTAACAGTTTGGTTTGTTAATTAGCATGAATGTTAGGTTGTTAGCAGTTGACTTGGTTGGTTAGCAAGTTTGGTGGTTAGCTGGGAGGTTAGCTTGTGTCTGAGCAAGTTTGTTGACTAGTTAGCCTATAATTTACCATGTCAGTTGGCCTTGCAGTATGCTAGTTAGCCAATATTTTAGCTGCTTAGTTAGCAGGTGAGGTGGTTAGGTAGCTTGTTGCTGGCTTGTTAGCATATTAGTTATCATGTTAGTTGGCATATTAGTAGACTATGAAGTAGCTGAGGCTGAAGAGTAAGTGGTCAGACTCAACTGCTAACATGCTAGCATGTCAGTTAGAGCTAACATGCTAGCATGTCAGTTAGAGCTAACATGCTAGCATGTTAGCAGTTGATATTATGAAGGGGCTGGCAGGTTTGTCTCGCAGTGATTGTGTTTGTGCTCATTAGTTTGCAGATTAGTTGGTAATTTGGTTTGTTAGCAGGTGAGCTAGCAAGTGATTTGATCTAGAGGGTTGGCTGCTTAGTTAATGGGAGTTTTTCTAATAATCTGGGTAGTTAGTTGTCGTTAGGTTAGTGATTCGGTGAACATGTTAGATGTCATTGTAGTGCTTAGTTAAGCTCGGTGTAAACATGATGTCTGCGCTGTAGGAAGAAGCACGTTAGTGCGTTAGCAGGTTGCTTTGCAGATGAGTTGGTTGCTTTGCAGGTTGGTGCTGGTGTGTTAAGCTCGCTGTAAACACGGTGTGTCTGCTCGCTGCTGACTTTAATGTGCTTCAATAACCGACTGTCCTGCTGCTTCACACAACATTAATATACATAAAAACTAGTGTGTGTATATTTTAGCGTAGCGATTAGCTTTGGTATGAGTGCTGCCTTGGAGGACAACTGAGTGGGCTTACACAGGAGAAGTACACTGAGGCTGGAATTAACTATATTTACTCTGGTGTGTGCGTGCATGCGCGCGCGCGTGTGTCAGGCTGGAGGAGGCATGCCACACTAAATTGGCAAAATGAGGTGTAAATGTCTTGAGGCAGATGAGCTGCCTTTAGTGAGCGCAGCACTGAATATTTCACCAGCAGCTTCAGGAAAGCTGGTGTGTGTGACTCTGTGTGTGTGTGTGTGTGTGTGTGTGTGTGTGTGTGTGTGTGTGTGTGTGTGTGTGTGTGTGTGTGTGTGTGTGTGTGACTCTGTGTGTGTGTGACTCTGTGTTTGTGTGTGTGTGACTCTGTGTTTGTGTGTGTGTGTGCACGCTTGGCAGCCACAGCCAATCATCGTCCATCATTCAGTTTTGGTTCTGACAGCTGGAAGAGGCAGAAAGTCCCTTAACGCCTCAGAGAAACACTTAACTGCCTCCACTGCTGCTCAGGCGAGTGTGTGTGTGAGTACGCGCGTGTGAGTGTGCACGTGTGTGTGTGTGTGTGTGTGTGTGTGTGTGTGTATTGACATTAGAGGTGAGTTGTACTGAGTGTAATTGTCTCATTATATTCAGCAATCATTTGCAGCCTGATGTGTTGCAGGATTTATGAACAGCTTTTAACACCTGAGCTGCTTCTTGACCTTTGCCCTCTCTGAGAGAGCTGAGAGGAGGACACCCCTGGTTTGACCTTTGACCTCTGCAGTCAAACTTTGGTTGGAGCTTTCTTCTTTGTTTGACAAACTTGAGACAACGGGAGGGACGGACGGGAGCGATCACACGACGATCGAACACATCGGTTATTTTAATTTAGCCCAAAGGTGACGCAGTAATACTACTCTATGTACACAGTGCTGTGGTAGTACGCTGTAGTAATGCAGTAGTTGTATTTCCATGCATTTCCTCTTTGACCCTCCAGCACTGTGAGAAACAAGGAAAGAAAATGATTTTCTTGTAGCGGTTCAGCAGTTTTGATGTTATTTTCTCTTCCTGCCACACAGCTTCGTAATCTTTCTGGATCAATTAGGAATTAAATTAACTTTGACTAAAGAGCCAAACTGGATTTACAGCATTAAAAGCCTGACAGTCTTGTTTGAGTCCTCCCGGCCCAGGGGTCAGGACTCCCACCCGTGGGCCACGGGGTGATCGTTTGGAAGAAGCTGAAGTATCAGGTTTCGGCTGGTCGGTGATTTTGGCGTGTCGGTTTGAACAGTCTGCTGCTGTCAGCGCAGAGAGGAAGCCAGAGAGGAAGAAGAACAGCACATTTAAATAAGTTAGGAGTTAGCAGCGTGCCTGATTAACTTTAAATGAGCTCTGGTTTCAGGGCGGCACACACACACACACACACACACACACACACACACACACACACACACACACACACACACACACACACACACAGAGCTCTTCTTCCTCTCGTCCTTCGTAATCCTCACTCGCTTGGGAATGTTTGCTCGTCTTTGTCGGTGCGCTGTGACCTGCGACCTTTGACCCCCGGGCTGTCAGTGAGGTGTGATGTCGTTGAGCTGATGGAGGAGCTCTGCTGCTGACGCTCGTGCATCTTTTATGAAACACGTGTTTTAAAATGTATGAAAATGTTTTCAAAGTGCTGCAACAACAAGCGGCCGGATTCCTCCAGCGTTTGTATCACATGAAAGATTGGCATGCTTCACGGCCGGCAGAGACAGCTGAGCCAATCAGAGCTTTATAGGCGAGATTAAAGGGGGATGCTACCTGTTTTACACATCAAGGTGTTTCCAGGTGTCGGGGAATACGACTGCAAGCGAGGAAGAAGGCTAAAGCTAAAGGCTGTCCTCAAGTGATGTCACTTGAGTCAGTTGAAGACTACATTACAGGCTACAATCTCTGAGCATGCTGTTGGCAGTCGTGTTGCATTGTGGGTAATGTAGGCGCCAGGAACAGTGTGTCGAGTAAAACGTGGGATGTTTCTGGTTCTGTGTCGTTGATAGTGATGATAAATTAATGAACTCTTTAATGTTCTGATAGCAAAGGTGCAAAAACTGACTGAAAAATGGCCACAAAAATGGCTGAAAGCAGGTTTCTGTCCAAAGAAAGCTGCCACAAAGCAATGATGATGTCACTGAAGGTGACGGATGTGCCACTGCTGATTGGTTGGAGCCTCCTTTGTTTGGGTGGACATGACGAATGAAGTGAAAAACAGAAATCTGTTTGTCAGGCCGAGATCCCAGTTTAGCAGCATCGCTACAGAAGGCTAAGGCTGCTTCTCCTCGTAGGACTTGTTGTCTGTCTTTTCCTCGTTATCGTCCTCCCTGATGGTCGCCGCCGTCTGTCTGTATGAATATTGAATCTCTTCAGTAAACGGGACGATTGATCAGTCAGACTCTGAGTACACACCGCGGCGCTTTAAGCAAACGCCAACATTGATTTGTCCACAGAAGGAGGCTGATGGGAGGGACGTGGGTGGGACGGCGTCTTCTGTCCACCGCCATGACATCACCCTGCTGTGCGCCTCTTGTTTCCCCGGTGACGCCTTGTTGTTATTGTGTCTTTCCTGGTTTTCACGTCAGCAGCAGCTCAGTGTTTGTCTGAAGAGTCGCCGCTCTGCTGGGCGGCCTCCTACATTTACAATGCTAATGTGTGTGTGTGTGTGTGCGCGTGTGTGTGTGTGCGCGCATGAAACGCTGACGTCTAAATAAATAAATCTGACATTGTGCATGTTTTATTTACTGGCTCCAGTGTTTTTTAGAGGAAACAGGAACCTAAACCTAAAGATGAGCTTGACTTCAAATGATCTGTCAGTATTTACAAATGTAAACTTTTCAAAATAAAAGCTTCACAGTAAAAGCACTTCACAGGCGACAAACAGACCAAAGAGAGTGTGCTGCGGTGCTTGATCGTGACCGCCTCCACCTGAGACAAATATCACCTTTCACTAACGTCATAAATAACCAACTCGCCCTTTCAAAATAAAAGCCTGCCCCTCAGGGTGAAGGACTGCGGCGCTGCTTCGCGCTGAAATGCTCCATATTTCATGAGAGCAGCTACTGTCGAAGCAGTCGTCTGTGAGCTGAAATGACGCTGAAGTGAGAGGCGTCACGATCTGGACGGTTCACCACCTCAATTAAACCGTTTCTATGTCTCAGCCATTCATTCATTTATCTGTATGCTGATTCATCCTCAGGCCCGTTTTCATTGGCTGCTGCGTGTCTGAACTGTAGTTAAAGAACAACGTGTTGATGTGGTTTGTGTGTTCTACTGAGGGTCTACTGGGTTTCTACTGCTGTGACGTGAGCTTCCCCACAGGGTGTTCATCTACTGCCACAGACAGACAGAGACAGACAGACAGACAGACAGACAGACAGACAGACAGACAGACAGACAGACAGACAGACAGACAGACAGACAGACAGACAGACAGACAGACAGAGGTGTAACTCATGTCAGTGTTGTCCTGGTTGATGCTGTCAGAATGACTAGAAGTAGGGCAGAGTGAGTGAGTGAGTGAGTGAGTGAGTGTGTGTCTTTGTGTGTGTGTGTGTGTGTGTGTGTGTGTGTGTGTGTGTGTGTGTGTGTGTGTGTGTGTGTGTGTGTGTGTGTGTGTCTGTGTCTGTGTGTGTGTGTGTGTTTTGTGACAGATGGTGTTTAGTTGGACTCACGTCGCTCTCACAAACACTGCTTTAAGGTCAGAGCAACAGAAACGATGCTGAATGTTAAACATTAGTCGATATCAGCAAACCGCTGAGTGTTGCTGAATTACTAAAACATCCTGGTGTTTCACAGGTTTTAGAGGTTTTAGAGGTCCACTAAAAAAACTACAGCCTTCTGATCTCTGATGACGTGTGTGGGACTTCATTTGTTTAAATTTGATTATTATTATTTTAAGTTTTAACCAAAATCAAACTGAGCAAACAGGTGAAGTTGAAGTCTCTGTTTCTTGAAGGAACAGTTTGACTTTTTTTGGACTTTATTTATATTTTCTATTATCTTTATATTATTTATTCATCAGCTTTGGTTTTGTATGTTAATCAGTGAGCTTTAGAGGCGCTGGTAGGCTTCTTTCCTTTGGACAGAGCCAGGCTAACTGTTTCCACCTCTTTCCAGTCTTTATGCTAAGCTAAGCTAACTAGCTGCTAACCATACAGTGGCATCCGTCTGAACTCTGATAAGCACATTTTCCAAAATGATGAAATATTCCTTTAACACATGAACCCAGATAGAAGACACACAGTGAGTACATAAATAAGCTTATTGATCTCAAAATACCACCTTAACAACATCGTCACACTCATTTAAACCGTCTTTTAACGTCGAGTCGAACCTGCTGCTGCTATTGATCTCTGATCGGGGTGGAACAACTGGGTTAACATGTAAACCAGGACAACCACTCTGGACCCGAGTTTCTGGGTTACTGAGCACACGTCACTCACACACGCACGCACACACACACTTTAAACAACACACTGGATGACTGACACACGTTTGGGCGCCTCTCGGGGAATCTGAATATTGATTGGCCTGGAACAGTTAGTCATCCATGATGAGTGTGTGTGAGTGAGTGAGTGAGTGAGTGAGTGAGTGAGTGAGTGAGTGAGCGAGCGAGCGAGTGAGTGAGCGAGCGAGTGAGTGACACACATGATTTGATGAGACGATAACACATCATCGACGGACTAATGGAGGGAAGGGAAGTGTGTGTTAACGTAACAGAGTGTTATTGTTGGTCGATTGTCCTCACACACACACACACACACACACACACACACACGGTGCAGCAGGTCAGAGCTGGTGTGTGAGTGTCTGAACACAGATCTGATTGAACCTTTTCATGTTGTCAATCGAGCCGCCGGGCAGGAGAGACACTGAGCATGCTCAGAATATGTGTGTGTGTGTTTATGTGTGTGTGCGTGTGTGTGTGTGTGTGTGTCTCAGATAAATGATCACCCTGCAGCTTCCTGTTGTCCTGCTGTTCAAACCTGTATTTTCAAAGCACAGAACAGAATATTTTGCTTCACTGAAGTAAAAGTAACAACAAGGTAGAAATACTCAACTGCTGCGTTCAAAATCCCGTTTAAGTAAAAGTACACAAGTATTATCAGCTGAATGTACTCAAAGTATGAGTAGTAAAAGTAATGATTTGCAGTAAAACGTCTCCTGTGTTGATATGTGACATTGGATTCAGAGAGTTCAGAGGTAGAAGCAGGAAGTACTGATGGAAGTACTCAAGTAAGTACCTCAAAACATCCACTACATAGAACAAAGAGGAGCTGCTGGATGCAGAAAATGAGGAGGTACACAGAGTATCTGGCGGCTGACTCGTCTTCAGCCCATCTCATGCCATGCTGAGCTCGTTAGATCTCACTTTTCTGCCTTCGTCATCCTCTTCTCTGCCTTCGATCCCACTGTTCTGATGAATCCACGCTAATATCCATTATTCATGGTACCGTTAAGACGGCGAGCTGCACACTGTAATTAACTGAAGCGCAGCCCCAAAGCACACGTTAGCACACAGACCAGAAACGAGCCGCAAACTGATGACGCGCCAACCCGACTGCTCTGTCCGTCCGTCCCTCGTCGCTGATTCATCAGCGCCTGTCTTTCCATCTCCAGCCTTTGTATCGGTGACGGCAGGGATGCGTTCAGCGGCCTGCCGAAGCTCAGAGTCCTGAAACTTTGGGTTTTGTACCGACGTCACAGCGCGGCTTAACGAGGTCGTTATCGGCGCCTGTTCCCACCTGAGCGTTTGTCAAAGTTTCAGTTTCTCAGGTTTTTCAGTCCAGGTAAAAGCTTCCTCTGTGGGGTCAAAGGTCACCCAGTGTCGCTCCTGGTGTTACGTTGCTGCACGTGGTCCTGGTTATCTCCCAGTTACCTTTGCCCAGTGCGACCAGGTGTCGGGTGATTGATGAGGGCCTTTTTATCCTTCTTCTGCTAATGGACAGGAAGTGACCACCCACAACCTCTGACCTCACTGACCCCCGCAGCATGCTGGGTAACAAGCAGAGTACCTGTCACACACACACACACACACACACACACACACACACACACACACACACACACACTCTCAGTAACACTCAGTAATGAGGCGGTGAAGCCAACAGCTCGCCTCTGCTCTCTTTCATCTTCCCCTTTCTCTCCATCCCGCTGTTTTTCCTCCCGCTCGCCCAGGAGGATTGTGGGAAGGGGATGGTTTTTGGCGGAGTTTTTCTGGGCTGACCCTCAGAGGTCAGCGGAGGGGAGGTTTTCCTGCTGCGTTCAGCTTCAGCAGCTTGTTTCACTGCGGATCTGTGCCTTTGAGCGAGAACATGGAGCTCCGTCTGACGTGTTGTTCCTATAGAGCGCCTCGATTACATCATAACACACTTAAACACATGTGCGTGATTTCTACTGTTAGCACGGAGAAAACACTGATTTCTGATTGGCTGCTGTTCCTCATGTTCACCATTAGTAACAGCAGCTGCAGCTTCACACATAATGATGACCTTCGGCTCAGCTGCATCACCTCTTAGCAAAATGCTAGTGGAACCCAATGGAAACATGATTAGCATTAGTTTCAGTGACTGACACATGAGGATGTCTGCACTGTGTTTGTAACGGCCTTTGTTTTATTGGCTGTCAGCGCTGAGGGGCAGACTGACAAGCTGTCAGTCATGCTGGTGTCCAATAGGCGGCGAGGAGCGGTGGGAGAAGGTGGGCGGGGCTTGCTGATTAGTCTGTTCCCCGAACAAGCAACATTAATTAACCCTGGCAGGTAAACAAAAAGGGGGGTGTCGAAGCTGTGTGTGCATGAGTGTGTGTATGCGTGTGTGTACTGTGTGCGTGTGTGTGTGTATTCCACCAAAATGAATGTGAGGTCCCCCAGAAAGCTGCCTGTTAATTATCCAATTTAAACTGATGAAATTGAAACTTGAACCCCACAAATGAATTAATTAGCCTAATTGTCGCTGGCTGTGTGTCTGTGCAGTTTATCTTTTTCCTCTAGTGTGTGTGTGTGTGTGTGTGTGTGTGTGTGTGTGTGTGTGTGTGTGTGTGTGTGTGTGTGTGTGTGTGTGTGTGTGTGTGTTTGAGTGTTTGAGTGTTTGAACCTCTCCAAACACACACGGATGAAATATTTCTGCATAAAAACAAAGGAGCTGCATGCGTGCTGCGTGGTCTAATTCTCAGTAATAAATAAAACATATGGACTGTCGGGCCGAACTAACTTTTAAGTCTGTACGAGTTAATTTTGTTGACAGGCCGAAACAAACCGCAAGAAATAAAAGTGTAGGATGAGAAAATGCCCGCAGTGATTAAAAAATCCATTATTTGTTGTTAATGAGGTGTTAACGAGGCACTGGCTGGTTTCTGGGGGGACGGACAGAGACGTCTGCAGGCTGCTGTGACCTCTGACCTCTGACCCTGTGATGTACTTGGGGTTGTCTTTTTGTAATTTGGGGTGATCTGAGGCTCCACACACACACGGTTCCCCCTCGCGTCCCTCTGACACATGCTCTAATGAGGTGGTGGAAGGTGACGGGGTCAGAGGTCGCGCTTCGGCTCGGCGGTCGGCCGGCGGTGGTGACAGATTCCTGTCTGTGGCGGAGGTCAGAGGTCAGCAGGCGGCAGACAGACGGGGTCAGGGGTGAAGTGGTGAGACTGTAACGCTGAGGCGGCAGGTTCTCGTTCAGCGTGCGTCGTCCTTCGTCTCTCATCTTCGTCTTCAGTCGTAGTTCTAAACCTTTCGATCGTTTTCAGGGTAGAAACTCGGGAGGAAAATAAAATGAATTTAAGTAAAAAATAAAAAGAAATGAAGGAGAATTTGTGGTTGCAGGGAGCGTTAATCTGCCTCCGCTCTTCTGTTTCAGGCTTTGCAGCAGGTTTTGAACTTGACTACAAAGGTCGTTTAGTACAAACGTTGAAAATGTCATGAAAACCATAAAATCACGCAGAAGTACTGCAGACATACAGTACATACGTAAAGCTGTGTGGATGGGGTGTTCACGTTATTTTGTCCATACATGCCGCCCGCTTCCTGTCCTTTGCAGTTCATCCTTTAAACAGTGACGTTCATGTCAGATACATATTTTATTCCTGCTTCTGCCGAGCGTCACATCATCACATTTCCTACATCATGATGCCCGCCGCCGTGTGACCAATTTGCGCTATTATCTAAAATGTTCCTGCCCGCCGTCGCCTGAAGATCTTCGGTAGACGCCCTCAAATCTCCAACTTTTTAGGACTCTCAGAAGTACAACAGCGGGGAAGCTTTAAATTGGAGATTCGGGACATGAAATCCTGCTCAGGGCCCCAGAAAGGTTTAAACTGGGCCTATTAAGAGTGCTGAAAGTGGACTGGACGACTGGTGCTGAACCCTCGCTGCTCTCTGTGGCAGTGGATTTACAGCACACACACACACACACACACAGAGCTGCCTATCCGAGCTGTCAGTCAAAAAGCCAGCAGTTTCCTGTCTCTTGTGACTCAGCACATCAGCTCTCTCTCTCTTTGTCCTGCAGTGTGCAGCGCAGCTCGCACGCCCCGGTGTCCTCGCTTAACAGCGAGCCGGGCAGATTTTCTCCAGACCGGATCCAACGAGCCGCGCTCTCGGCGAATCTGGTGCCGCGGGCGCCGAACAGCAGGCCGGCTCATTTAATGGCGTCCCCCGCCGGAGGGAGGGGCCTGCGAGTCACGGCGAGAGCAGACGTGACTCGGGTCGGCCGGTTCGTGCTGTCGGCTCACGCTGTGGCGATCGATGTGCCAAATGTGATTCTTCTTCCCGTTTGGCCAGTGAGTTCCCGCGACAGCTCAGGTTTCGTGTGGAGCGTGCTGACAGGCCGCAAGCGATCTGAATGTGCGAGGACAGAAAGTGACAAAACAACAATCTGAACAGCAACAATAGTCCTGCGACACGACGGGAACACAGTGTGTTCAGCTCTGTTTCATCAGAGGACGAGCGACGGCAGCGTCGTGCGGCCTCAGCGCACACACCTGACAGGTGAGCACGCGTGGTAGAAGAAGAACGCGCCGTGAAGGAAAGAGAAGCAGCAAAGAAGAAGAGCGATGAACTGCTGCTTCATTAATGCTAAAAACACCAGCTGTGAGCACATTTTTTACAGCGTGGTTTCCCACATGCTCGGACCACATGCTGCTTTTACTCCTGACCTCCTCCGCCCGACACCGACACCCCCTCCCCCACCCGACCTACCACTGTCAGCCCTGTTATTACCCCCCCCCCCGCAGCCACAGCCTCCTCCTTCAGGCCTCTCGCTCCCCTCTGCACCTCCCCTGCCTCCCTTTCATTCAACTGGTTTCCTTTTGTGGTTAAAGCCATTTGTTTCTCAACAGGCTGCTCAGGAGGAGACTCCTCCTCCTCCTCTTCTTCCTCCACTTCATCTTCCTCCTCTAGTTGGCTATTTGCACTTCATTACAGGCAGATATTGTATTTTTTACTCAACGGGTTTAATTTCCTTTAATTACACGCGATCAGCTGCTAAAATATACTTTATTAAAGATAAAACAGTGGCTGCAGGAGTACTTTCAGTGAGGTATCAGTACTTCAGTGAAGGATTTTAATACTTCTTCCACCTCTGATTTGTAGTTCTCCTTAGCTTTTCTTGAACTTTTTATTCATCTTCTCAACATGCTGAGCTTTAGAGATCTCTGTGCGACAGCGATAGACTCCTGATAGCAGTGAAAATCAGTTAAACTCAGTCAAAAATCAGGGTTATAGTTGAATGAAGTTAAGGAAAGTTATTTCAGCTGCAGCAGATGGACGTAAATTGGAGGTAAATGAAAGAAATCAGGGCGAATGTTTGTCCTCTCTGCTCTGTAGAACTATTTGGCTGTAAAGTCTAATTAAAAGAAAAGAAAGCGAAGGAGCAGGTGGAGGAGGAGGGGGGGACGTGGGAGTGCTCTTCACTTCCTCCTCTTCATCAGGAGACACAATGGAGACAAACATGGTCACCAACAAAAGTGTCTGTCTGCAGGAGACGGATCCCGAACAATGAGCTTTTCTTTAATCCGATGAAGCGTCAGCAGCTCGGCAGCGAATTCTGCTCCGAAGCAAATGAAGCTCCAGACTCTGAATCAGCTCGAGTTCTGATCAGAAAACCTGCTGAACGTTTTCCAGCACAGTCGGGAAAGTTCCTGTGACTGTTAAGGAGGTCAGAGGTCACGTGTGGCCAGACGTCAGACTGGAGTGACGGCTGAAAGATTGTGACTCGTCGTTCATGTCAATGCAGGATTTTACTGTTTGTCGAGATGATTCTTTTCATTCTGGATCAATCTGCTGATCATTTCCTCCATCGATCGATTGATCGTTTGGTGTGGAAACACTGTGAAAACAGTGAGAAATGTGGTCTCACCTTCACCGTGTTTGTTTAGCCCCAAGCTCAACAACACGTGACGTAATCACAGCGTTAATGCCTCCTGATGGCTTTAGCGTTAGCATCGCTAATGAGCGCGGCAGCATTAGCATCGCTAAGCTAACGATGACAGTGAGTGTTTTAATGTAAATGCCTCTGAGAGCCGGAGATGCAGCCTCATACACACACACACACACACACACACACACACACACGCGCACGCACGCACGCACGCACGCACGCACACACACACACACGCGCGCTCGTCCCGCTCTGTCCTGCGTCTATATTTAGCCCCTGTTCGATCCTCGCCGCGTGTCGAGCAGTCGATAAAATAAGCCGCTCGCCATCGGACATCGTGTCTGAACCCGATCCACCTCGTCCCCCTTCCCCACCTCACACCCTCCTCTTCATCCTATAGGAGGAAGTGGCGGCGTCCACCCGAGCACCTCCTCCTCCTCCCGTCTGTCAGAACAGATGAAAAACGAGCGCCTGCTGCTCTGGATGGAGAGATTTCAGTCCGCTCAGGTGTCTGAGTTTTAATATCAGCCGAGTCACCTTCACATCCGCCATCGGTCAACATCAGGAGAGGTCAAAGGTCGCAGCAAATACTGCTCTGAGCCCTGAGCGATGGTGAGCAGAGAGAGAGCAGCCAGAGGTCAGCTTGCGTTGGTCTGTTTACTCCTTTAAATTCAGATCTCTTGTTTTCTTGAATTTATTTTGACATAAATCAATCAATCCTCATAAAGACTCATTGCCGGCTGAAGACTCTTTGAACCTCAGAATAATGCAGCTTTAAAGCCGTTTAACAGTAGACACACTGTTCCACTTCCTGTCGGCGTCACAGCATCAAACCGGAGCGACGTGAATCCCATGGCGGCGTGCTCGTATCATCCATACAAACGTCTTCACCTGATGTGGACTCAGAAATCCAAATCCAGGCTTTCAGCCCACCACTCTTACATCACGATGAGAAGAAATTCACCATTTAATCAAAAATACATGAAGCTGGAGTGTTCGTCCAGAGCTCGGCGAGCAGGAGCTGGTCAGCTCGTGGCAGACGGACTCAGAGTCCAGGCTGCAGCAGCTAATGGAGATAAATGAGACTGAAATTGATTTTATGGAGCAGTTTGTCTGTTTCGCTCTTTGTTTTCTCTCCGAAGTCTCAGTTTGTTGCCGGTGCAGCTGATCAGAGAGCAGCTTTGTCCCGCTGTCTCTTAAAGTTATGACGTGGCTTCAGCGGAAGAGCTGCGAATTATAAGGAAGACGCTAAACAGGATGTGATGTCACATTCCTACATCTGGTCCGGCGTGATGGCGGCAGTGGCAGGCGTCCGCTGACCCGCTGACCGTCCTTCACGTCTCTGATGTCTCTCTGTCAGAAGAAGCTCGGCTCATCCACACGCTGGAAGCCGGCAGATTTGTCCATAATACCATAAGACGTCCGTCTCCTCGCTTTTTTCCCCGAGCCTCACAAAGCCCGACTAAATCTCACCGACTCCATTTCTGCGCCGCTTTTAGTCTGAAAAACATCCGGCGAGAGTCGAGGGAGCCCATCAGAGAGCTGAGCTTCGATGATGACATCGACGGCCAGAAAGTCCAGAATTAGAAAAAGGTGCCGGATGAGAAGAGAAAGGAAGCGTTTCAGTCTCTCACCTTCACGCCGCGGCTGCTCGTTTCCAGTCTGCCACAGGTGTTGCATCAATAGCTCATGTAGATATTGATGATGAGGACGGACAGACGGACGGCTGCGTGCTAATCTCATCCAGAGAGACTGAAGACAGAGGTCAAACGACATCAGCGGTGTGTCCTGCTCCGTCTCCAGGACTTCACACGTCAAGTCACGCCCTTTTTTAAAGACTTCCTTTGGTCCTCCAGCAGACGTTTCCTTTGTCTCATCCGTCTTTCTGGACACGTTTCCGTCTTAACGCCGTCTTCGTTGTCATTTTGTGAGGGCGAGACTTGTCGCAGCTGCGGTTGTTGATTGGCGTTCAGGTGTGTCCAGAGAGGCGAGGTGGCGAGGGGAGGGGACAGGAAGGAGCGTGTGATCCAGGTGAGGCGGGTCTGTAGGTGTGAGAAGAAATCTCTTTGAAACATACATGATTGTTTGACGAGCTCCGCACCTGTTCAGGTCAGTTTGTCCAGAAAACGACGGACACGACCGTCGATTGGACAGTTTTGGTGATGTCATCCTCATCAGCACTACAGGGAGATCAATGGCTGCACTCTGTGGGCCGTCCGAAAGTCCATATGAAAGAAATATTTCATGTATGCCGGCACAAATATCCCACAATGCATTCCGCTTTGTCTTTTTCCTCCTCGACTGCGTTTTCCTTCGACAGCCGAGCGGCTATACAGATGCACGCGTGCACACACACGCGTGTGCACACACACAAACACACACCCCTACCAGTATATACACATCCTTTCAACTGTCAGTGTAGCAGCCGAGCAGACCTGCTCTGCCACTTTTACTTGTGTGTATACGTCTGTTTCTGTGTGTATAAGTGTAGTGTGTGTGTGTGTGTGTGTGTGTTTGTGTGTGTGTGTGTGTGTGTGTGTGTGTGTGTGTGTGTGTGTAGTATCACCTCACACACACTTGAGTAATTAATTTTCAACATGGCTGGGTTTTCACCATGGCTGTGTGTGTGTGTGTGTGTGTGTGTGTGTGTGTGTGTGTGTGTGTGTGTGTGTGTGTGTGTGTGTGTGTGCGCGCAGTAGGGGAGGTAGCTGCCGTCAATACTAATTTGGTATGAGGGAAAACAAATGTATTTAATCCCTGGTTGTCTTGTCCTGTTTTCCTCTTCCTCCCTCTCTCTCTCTCTCTCTCTCTCTCTCTCTCTCTCTCTCTCTCTCTCTCTCTCTCTCTCTCCCCCTCTCTCTCGCCTTCCACCTCGCTCGCCCCTCGCTCGCCCCTCCCCACCCCTCGCAGGCCGATAGCCATTAGCGCTGCATAGGGAATTTTAATGCTACGCCGGCTTCAGTGGGAAGAAATGAATATTTAAAACACACTCTGACTGGAGCAATAAAAAGAGAAGGACATATCCTTCATCTGGAGAGCTCACGCACGCGCGCGCACACACACACACACACACAGACGCATGCAGGAGTGTGTTTATGTGACTCTGTCTGGTTTCACTGAACCGGTTCAGCTGGTCTGACTGAGGATCAGCCGCCGCTGTTTGTTCTTCACGTCCTGTCAGCGCCTTAAGATGAGAAAGGCTGCCATGGTTACGACTTGAAAGCTTTCACATCGGGCATCACGCCACTCCACATCGCCCCCCCTGCTGCTCCTCACGCGGCTCTGAAGCGTCCCGCGTCGTGTCCGTCCTCATCCTCGCTGTCTGCTGTGGCGTCGACGCTGTAACGTTTAATTCTCCATCAGTGTTCCTAAAGCTGTGAGTCCAAAGACGCTGAGACGTTAAAGGTGAAGGAGAGCCGACGCTGTGCATTCAGATCCTTTTCAGCCCATGTTCAGCTGAACGCAGCACAAAGGCCAGATGTTTAAACTTCACTTTTGGTACATATGCACTAATTGTGAATCTGATGGCTGCAACAGGTTTTAAAAAGCGGGACTCTGACTGAAGCCATGCTGCTGGAGCTCTGCAGAATGTGTCCCGGCTTTGTCTCGCAGGACCAGCAGGATCTGCAGCATGTCCCTCCAGATCCTGCTTGGACCTTCAGCATCAGTGGAGCCTTCACAGGAGTCTCTGGATGTTGTTGATATCTGGCTCTTAGCTTTGCACGGTGGAGGCTGAGCTTGTGTTTGTAGACGCAGACGTGACGTGAGTTCACTGACAGCAGCTTCATGTGTTCATCTCCTTCATCCACTCATGTGTTCACAAAGTGGTGAACCTCGCCCCCTCCTCTATGAACGACTGAGACCTCGTTTACTGTCAGGGAAAACACATATGCTTTAATGTGGTTTGGCCTCTGGTTTACACGCAAACAGAGTTTTCTTTTCACAGAAAATGATCATTTTTAAAAACTCCGGCCAAAGTGGAGATTTCTGAAAACGCTGGTTAAGTGTTGGCGTGTAAACTGGGTTAAATGATGTTTTAGTTTCCGAAACGTCACAACATGCGACTGAAAATACTTAACGTCATGTGAGCGACCTTGTTTACACTCGCGGCCACAGGTTTGGCATAGTTATGATGCGCATTTTTTAAACGATGTTGTGTGCACGATGTTATTTTTGAAAACGGAGGGCTAAAATATCTGTTTTCCAAAACACCCTGATACGTGTAAACATAGCCCGAGCCTTTCCAGGACGCCCCTTTCATACCCAATCATGATCCTCTCACCTGTTACCAATGAGCCTGTTTACCTGTGGAATGATCCAAACAGGTGTTTTTGGAGCGTTCCAGTCTGTGAAATGTGTTGCTGCATCAGTTACTTACAGAAATCAATGAAGCTGATGAGGACAAACATTTAATATATTGACTCTGAGCTGTTTTCAGGTGAGTTTATGTCAGACATGATGAGCCAGTCATCAGAGTCTAACAGCTGCTCCTTCAGATTTCTTTGTAGATTCATATTTTACAGGTGTGGCAACATGTCATTGAACGTGACGTCACATGAAGGTGATACTTAATGTAACGTTTCAGCACAACGTGCATTCGATATGTAACATGACGCTAACACAATGTAACAAATTGTAACAATCACAGGTCATGTGACAGTGAAATGTTGTCATGTAGTGAAACTCTCGGTCAGTGTCGTCGGCCTGAGGGTCAGAGGTCATAACACATCAGTCGTTTAACTCTGAAACAGAAGAAGAAGCTGTTTCACTGCCGAGACTCGAGCAGATTTTATTCAAATACTTCTGCTCCTTTAGTGAAGTAGGAACTTGAATGCATGATTTCTGCTCATCCATCTGAGGGTTTTTGTAGCCGTGGTTATAGTTCTGTATGTGTTTGGTATCGATGCAGCCCAAAGTTCAAGAGATGAAATGAGTGCATTTGCTTCTCAGAAATGTACAATTGTTTTTGTACCTTTTTATACAAAGAGCACACAGAGGAGAGCAACAGGTGAGCTCGAGTGAACGGCTGTTGTTATGGAAACAAGGTGCACTGTCAGGGTTTTTTTTTTATGGGGAGGAAAGAAAAAAACGCCTCAGGCAGCACTTTTTCCACAAACAGACGAAGTCAACCTCAGCTGCTCTGCATTCAACTCGTTCTCTAAAAAAATCATTCAGATTTAAAGACGACTTTAAAGCACCTGTGGAGGAACGAATGGGAGAGCGAGGCCTGAAGACAGCAGAGAGAGAGAGAGAGAGAGAGAGAGAGAGAGAGAGAGACAGTCTGTACCTGAGACTCGAACACGGGTCATACGTGTGGTTTTTTTAATGAGCCAAACGTGTCGCGGTTTGACTTCCTGCTTCTCGTCGCGGTGTCGGCGCTTTTCCCAGCAGGGCGGTGTGTGTGTGTGTGTGTGTGTGTGTGTGTGCGTGCGTGCGTGCGTGCGTGCGTGCGTGTGTGTGTGAGAGATGCTCATTTCAAGCCGGAGCTCTGTGACCTCGTGACACGATGACGGAGAGACTTCCTACTCGCTTGTTCTTCTTCAGCACTTCCTTCCTCCACTTCCTTTCTTCTTCGACCAGCAGGAATGTTTGTACCTGAGCGGTTCAGAGGAACGCTGATGTGTTCACGTAGACACACTGACACACAAACCCAGAGCTGCTGTCGGCTCCCACGGAGGGAGGAACGCTGCTGGACCAGATCTGTGCCCTCAGACCCAAACCTCATGTCTCCACAGTGACTCACTGCGACTATGAGCCTGTGTGTGTGTGTGTGTGTGTGTGTGTGTGTGTGTGTGTGTGTGTGTGTGTGTGTGTGTGTGTCAGTCACTCGTTAGCAGTCATAATTCTGATGAAGCTTCAGTGAAACCCGAGATCATCAGAAAATCATTGAGGTATGAAGAAGACGATTTACAGTTTCGATTGATCTGCACTCC